>NC_081216.1:14665069-14965069 GCF_902713425.1 Acipenser ruthenus | reverse complement strand
TGTACAATTTACAACAACGTGCTTTCAAAAAAAAATCTGTCCCCTAATTGAAAATATAAAATTACCATACAACCTGTAGCGGTGACAATTATTCAGATTTCACATAAAAATGCATATTCTTATCTCTCAAATTTAATAAACAATTTATTTAAATGTGCTGTAATAAAAATAAAATAATGGGGCGCATTGTCCGTGTCACACAGGGTGACTAATCCAGTACACATCAGGCACCCTATTATAATTTTTTATTGTATTAGTTATATTAATCACGTTTAATGGTGTGGGTTTGATCTTTTATTAAAGTGGTATTGTTACATTTGTATTTATTTCTATGCTTTCTTTCACGTTTTTTTGGAATGCACTGAAATGTTGTTTGTTTTCTTCTTTTATTTTGTCACTATTACTCCCGGTTAAAAGAGGGAGTACCCCTGGGTTTTGTTTCCTTGATACTTTAACTCCTAGTTACAATCGGTGGTTTTATTTGGACTTTGGGGGGGGGGGGGGGGGGGCTGTTCCAAACCTAGGTACAAATTTCAAACCTGTGGGAAGATGAATCCGTTCAAAATTACAATAAGAATTGTATGTCTGGCTTCCAGTATTCTGTCAGCTCAAATTAGTATTGGGTTAGGGATCCTAGTAACCTTTTTAATCACTAAGTGCCGTGGTTGGCACACTGCATTGCAGATGTCGTGTACTGGCCGTTGGAGTTTGACAACGGTATACTTCAGAGGAGGTTCCTTGCCAGACAGGAAAGATCTGCTATGAAATCTACCTTCTCCCAACAGAGACAGCTCTGGACAGCTGACTATTCGAACAGAAAACTGACAGTACACCTCAGAAACTGGTAGTCAACTAATCACATGTCGCATAACTGTGAAGCGCGCAGTTTCACACGGACAGTTCCATAAACATATAAATGATATTTTAGAGCATTAATAGTTTTAAAATATAGCACACAAATAGGAAAGTGTTATGGAACAGTACGTTCACAAATAGAGAACATCAAATCATTTTTTATATTTAAGTGGCGACTAGGCTACTTATTTGACAATTTTTTACTATTTAACAGAAATTAGTAGTCGTTCTACCCCTAGGTGCTGCAGACAGCGCCAATAAGGAAACCTGTTTGTTTCAGATTATATAGTTTTTTCAGGTACTAAATTAAAAGCATCTCTTCACAATGCTGATATGTCACAATGACGTGTTTGTTATTTTTAAAGAGGTTTTCCTGGACCTATAGTTATCTCTGAAACTGTCATTATACTCAGGATCAGCCTCGGGTAAAGTGTAGCTCTAGGTAATGCTGTGTGCATTACAGAGAGAAGCTCCTAAGTGAGTGTCTTAACCACTGCACAAAATAATATATTCTCCATGCAGAGTTCCAACAGTATCCGTTGGTATAATCTATTTTCATTATTGTTTCCAAGGCTGAATCTTCTCAGATGAAATATACTTCCTACTGTATTATTCTTGGTAATAGCTTGTAGATGTCTAAATTATTGATGATTATAGGTGTTTTATGTATATTGATTGAGTTATCTGCAATGCCACCATTCTGAGACAGAACTGACACAAGCTTTGGGTCTCCTAAGAAGTTTAACAAATCTGCTATGAAACCGAAGACAAATAAATGGTATTACATAGTACAGCTTTGAAAACAGCACCTTAAAGATGTAATAAGTAAGACTTTGCCTACCTTTCTGAACAACCAAAGTCCTTTATTATGCTGATCTTTTCGTCTGATTTTCAGTTAGTGACACAGCAGTTAACATAATATGTTTGTAGCTTCGGACATTTGTTTCAATGATATTATTATCACGTATAATGTACAATTGCTTCACAAACACAGAAAATAAATATATGTGCATTTTTCGATGAGAATCCTGAGTGAAGGATCTGCTTTCAAAACTGCTTCACGGAGGGCCAAATGGAAAGGGACCCTTTCACCTCCTCAATCTCTTTACGTGAAAGCCCAGGACAGCAGCTAACGGCCTGCTTCGACAGCAAGGGACAGGATCTGACAGTGCACAAAGCTGACTTGTTTATCAAGGGCTTTCTTCTTTGAACTCTGAGACCTTTCCTTGAAAGCTCAATTCTAAATGATGCCTCCTGTATGCTGAGTCCCGTTCTGTTTTCTTGGAAGAAAACAGGTTCAATTAGTTACTGCTGGTTAATCTTAAGTGTTTATTGATAAAAAAAAAAAATGGACAATGCAATGATCTAATCACACCAGCAAGAAATTCATTTGAAATCCTTGCTTTTCACTTGAAGGGTCTAAGTAATACTGTTGAATGTTGAAAAGCATCTACATATTTAATGTTGGTTAGTAAATTATTCCAGATTCATGCAACTTTAGTAAACAACAGTACAACCAAAAGTATATTTCAAATGCTTGGAACAATGCCCCAAGTTGTGTTATATGCATATATATATATGTATCCTTCTCTAGGAGTAGTACCAGCAGCAGTCTCTGTATAGATAAAAATAGCTATCCAGATTTAACACAGTCTATGCTAAATTTGTACAAATATGTTTTTCGTCTCAAAGATGCATTTAATAGAAGGTATTTTAAGATGTATTGAATGAGAGGATCATAATGGCAGCCAGTTTAGCAGCCCAGCACTCACCTCTTTACTGTGGCCTCTTGTCTGGTTAGATCAGAAAGATCACTTCAGCATGCACCTCTCAATCCAGGGGTGTTTCCGATGTGACAGCTCACAGGACCTGCTGCAAGACAACATACAACTGTGACAGGCGCTCAGGGACTGTTCATCATATAAGTGCTTGGTCTATTTTGGTCTTTTTTGTTACATTTTCGCAGTTTATAAAATATTTTCTCTATAAGCGCCCAGAAACCTTTTTTCGTGAACTTGAATTGAGCTACTGGTTAGTCACAATATGGTTGTTTGATTTGAATTAAAAATCACATTTTGATACTTGTTCAGCTGTAAAGGTGTGTTAACTGTTACAGGGCGGAGGCTGGGCATGAACCGGCGACAATGTACACAGCAAACAAGCTTCTTTACCACTAAACAAAAGAGCCAGGTCTGCATTCACGGGTATAGAGCTTTGAACCTCATCTCACCTACAGTGAGCTCCTTTTTTAAACTGCTGACACTTTATGGCGGGGCATATGTCAGTTACTTTTTCACTGAGCAAAAAGATATGTCAAATCCACTACTTTGTTTACCAAATATTATTAATTATTACTTATATCTTAACCATGCCACAATATTGACTGGGCTAACATCTTATTTGTAATGCAGTACAGTCAGCATTAGTTTTGTGTTTATTACAGGGTTTTGATGGTAAGTATATAGTACGCTACAACTCGAAGAACCCTTTTGTTAAATCTCAACAAACAGCTTTGTTAAATTAGTATTTTCTCATGTTTGATGCCACATTTAGATAATCTAGTAGTTCCCCTTGTCATTTCAAGGATTTTTGGTGTATAAATATTGGGTTTTATAGATTTGAAAATGTTTTGAACTGTTTTGAAAACCCTAAGTTATCAAGTCAAATTTCCTTGGCTACCTGTGGCATCTCTCTAAAAATCCATACCAATCAGATACTGTTCCTCACAGTATTTATGTAGGAATTGTCCCGATGCATTCCTAAATATTCTGCATCAGATCACACACAGCTGCACAGGGGGTGGGACCAGCACCAGCACCAGCATGCGGGCAGAAGACGGAACCGACCAGAGGTGAAGAACGGACATACCGGGGGGAAGCGGAAACAAAATATCCATTTAACCACCAAAGTCTCTTAAAACTATAAATTTTCAGAATGGCATAGGGAAATTCTGTAGTTCAGGGAGGAGTAGATAACGTTTTTAATTTATTTGAACACTTACGTTAGCTTTTTTTCACTACTTTAATCATTTGTGTCCGATTCAGACTCATTCAATATCTCATGTACACTTCAGTTTCCCAAAAGGTCAACATTTACATAAATCTTGTCAGTCATGTTTATTGCGATAAATTCCAAAATGTCTGCATTTTTAGTGGCGTATGGATATCTACAAGTGATTTGTCCCTTTTTCAAACATGCCGACCCATGGTGACCTGTTCTAACCAATCAGGATAGAGTTTTTATAATACCCATTTTACAAAACCTATATAATGAATGGATGTGCATCCAGGAGAAAATGTAACTATTTAGTGAGCTGCAATCACTTTAACTGCATATTAAAGAGGAAGGACATTGGCAGCTTCTGGAATATTTTTCCAAAAGTCCCTGAGAAGTTAATCATTACTTCTGCATGCCCTTACTGTGAAATCTAATCGGTTACTGTTATAACTCCTTGTGACAGAGATCGAATGAGTCTTAGTGTTAGATCTCCCTCTCGACCTGTGAGAGCACGGTATACGAGGAACAGAGTACCCTTAATGAAATGGCACGACAATTTATTCCGTAGGGTAGATGGAAGTCGGTCAGTTCGGAAGGGGGCGGAGCCATGGCACCCGAGCTCAGTGACCCAGACGGTAAGCGGCGTGGCATCCGAGGACTGGAGGAGCGGATGCGCTCGTTAACCTCGGGGTCATGGGCGAGGGTATAAATAGGGGGCATGGCTTGAGTGATCTGTTCCTTTGCATATGGTTAAAACATATAACCGAGAAGGAGCCCGAAACGTGAACGCGACCGTGAGTGTTTTGTGTCTGTGTCCTAACACTGTGTGTCTTGTGTGTTATTGTCTCACTAAGATTACTGAGCACGATCCGGAGCTGCAGCCGCAGGCCAGCGAAAACCCGGACTTCACCACTCACCTGTTTCACTTTCGGAACTGTCTCTGTGTTTGCACCTTTTAACACTTGTATCACGCACTGTCTTTGTGTACGTGTTTAGTGTGGGTGTCGGAACGGGACTTTGGGGTTGCGGGTCAAACCCGTAGGATTACAATTAGAAGTGATACACGCCGCTGTATCACTTCCAGCACTATTATTATTTACAGGTTTTGCCTTGAGGCTCTGGACATTTATTAAATTAAATAAACACCCTTGCACCTGTACCAACGTCTGTCCGTGTGATTATTCTGCACTGCACTCACCTGCACGTCATTACCACTTTGCCACACGTGGTCGTCAGAAGTAGGAGATGGACTACGCAACACTGTCGGCGCTGCTGGAGCAGCTGGACAGCAGACGGGAGGGGGAGGAAAGACAGAGAGAGGAGAGGTACACCGCGTTGATCGAGAGGGTCGGGCTGGCAATACCTCCCACAGCATCAGCGGAACGCGGCTTCATAGCGCCCAAAGCCAGGACGCATAAAATGACGGCGGATGATGATCCAGAGGCATACCTGGTGGCATTTGAGCGGCTGGCTACCACCGCGTCATGGCCCCGACAGTTCTGGGCAAGCCAGCTGGGACCCTGCCTGATTGGGGAAGCGCAGGCAGCATACCAGGCAATGGGGGATGACGACGCCGCTCAATATGACCTGGTAAAGCTGGCTATTCTCCGCCGTCTGAATATTACGGAGGAAACGCACAGAGTGAGGTACAGGGAGTACAGGAGGTCCCCGAACGTACGCCCCAGGGTGGTCGCGCAGAAGCTCTGTGACCACATGATACACTGGCTCACCCCGGCGCTAAAAACAACTGCCCAGATGGGGGAGGCCATCGTTATCGAGCAGTTTTGTCATGTGGTCGGCGCCGAGACCCAAGGATGGATACGGCGCCACAACCCCGACACCCTGGAACAGGCAGTCAAACTCGCTGAGGACTTCGAGGACTCCCTGGTATCCGCCCAGACCGGGCTACTCACCCCGCTACCTCAACGGAGCAGCCGAGCCCCACCTCCTCTCTCTGCTCCATCAGCCCCACCACCAGGACCGGGTCAACGCCCTTCGAGAGCACCAACCCCAATGGGCGACCTTGCCTCCTCTTCATGGAGACCAAGGTTGGCCCCCAGCGGGGGTAGAGGTGCTGCCCCTGCCCCGTTGCCATACCAGCAGCGGGACAGACCATTTAATACTGTGCCCTCCTTTCCCCCTACCTGTTTTAGGTGCCGCCAGCCGGGACATCAGGCTAGGTCATGCCCATCTGCGATGGAGTGTGACGTGGCCGTCTGTAATCTGGCATCTGAAGCGGGTAAGCGAGGGAAAAATGGTCGGGAGGGGCCTTGTATTGTTAAGGTGATTTTTGGAAATGTGAAGACCCATGCATTAGTGGACACAGGGTGTGGTCAGACCTTAATTAGAGCATCTCTCTTGGGCGGTATGGTGTGGCAGCCACAAGGTCAGGTGGCGATCTCCTGTATCCATGGAGACACGGCAACATACCCCACAGTAAAAGCATATTTATCGGTCGGTCCGATGAAACGTTCCCTGGTAGTTGGGGTAGCGGAAAGGTTACCACATCCCATTATTCTGGGTCGGGACTGGCCCAACTATAAAGATTTATTGAAATTAAGGGCAGTCCCGGCCATACACGCAAATGTGGCAGAAAAAGTAGAAGGGGAAATAATTGGTAATGTTTTTCCCTTTCAAGCGGAAATGTTCTCTTCCCTGTTCCGGCCGAAAAAAACAAACAAAGAGAGAAGGCTGCGGAAATGGGAGGGAGCGTTAATGAGACAAGGCTGGGGGCTGGTGGGAGCCTGTTATAACGGTGAAAAACGTCAGTCAAAGGGGGTCGGAACGCAGTGTGACCGAGAGGGCGAGGTTACTGGGCCATCAAGGGCAGATGTTACTCCTGCCCCGCTCAATATACCGGACATGTGGCACTCGAATGTGAACCTAGTGTGGGAGCAGGACAATGACCCATCACTGGTGCACATTCGGGGACAGGTCCGGTCCATTGAAGGTAAGGATGTTGAAGGCGCTGGGGCACTAGTATTTCCACACTTCATTATCAAGGGGCAATTACTATATAGGGTAAACCTGGCCGCGGGCACAGGACATCCTGTAACACAATTATTGGTTCCCCCGTCTTGTCGGCTGGAGGTCATGAGGCTGGCGCATGATATCCCTTTTGCGGGGCACCTCGGAGTTGACAAGACAAGGGAACGGATATTGGCTCGATTCTTTTGGCCAGGTGTTTATAAAGAAGTGTCGAAATATGTAGCCACATGCCCAGACTGCCAGAGAGTAGCGCCGGGTCGAGTGCGCCCCGCCCCTTTGGTCCCACTGCCGATTATTTCCACCCCCTTTGAACGCATCGCAGTGGACATAGTCGGCCCTTTGCTACCTTCTGACTCCGGGTATACGCATATATTAGTGGTGGTAGATTACGCAACGCGATACCCAGAGGCAGTTCCATTGAGGTCCACTAGTGCTGCTGCGATAGCCAAAGAACTAGTGCAGATTATGGCAAGAGTAGGGATCCCCAACGAGATATTGACTGATCATGGAACTAATTTCTTGTCAAATACGCTACAGCAGGTATATAAATTACTAAAAATACGTCCCATCAGAACGTCGGTTTACCATCCACAGACGGACGGTTTGGTGGAACGTTTTAATCAGACTCTAAAGGCGATGCTGAGACGATTTGTGAATCAGGAGCAAAAACATTGGGCATCGCTCCTTCCCTACCTCCTTTTTGCAGTGAGAGAGGTGCCGCAGAGTTCGACAGGGTTCTCCCCCTTCGAGCTCTTGTACGGCCGACAGCCTCGCGGCATCCTCGATCTGTTGAGAGAGGGGTGGGAGGAGCACAAAGGCTCGTCCAAAAATGTAGTGCAGCATGTGCTCGTACTGAGAGATCGCCTAGATTTGGTCGGTCGTTTGGCCCAAGACAATCTTAGATCGGCTCAGCATCGACAACAGCAGCATTACAATCAAAATGCATTAATCCGAACTTTTCGACCGGGAGACAAGGTAATGCTGCTACTTCCCTCAGCGGAATCCAAACTATGTGCTAAATGGCAAGGGCCATATGAGGTGATTCGGGCTATAGGAAAGGTGAATTATGAAATTAAACAGCCCGATCGCCGTAACAAAAAATAAATTTATCACATAAATTTATTAAAGCCCTGGCAGGCAAGAGAGGTGTTATTTATAGCCCCAGGCAATATAGAGGATGATTTAGGGCCCGAGCTAGAACCCTCTAGCACAAAGAACATTTCGATGGGGGAACAGTTACTTCCTGATCAGCAACGTGAACTACGCAGGTTAATTGAGGAATTTAGCGATGTTTTTTCTAACACGCCCGGTAGAACTAACCTCGCTGAATATGACATTATCTCTCCCCCAGGTGTCACAGTGCGAGAGAGACCTTACCGGGTCCCGGAAAGTCGACGGAGTGGCGTTCGCAAAGAGGTATGGGACATGCTCGAACTTGGGGTGATTGAGCCTTCCAGGAGCAAGTGGTGCAGTCCAATTGTGATAGTGGCCAAAAAGGACGGCACCAACCGCTTCTGCGTTGATTTCCGCAAGGTAAACGCTATTGCCAAGTTTGATGCATATCCCATGCCTCGGGTCGACGAACTCCTAGATAGACTGGGGACGGCGAGGTTCATCTCCACTCTGGATCTGACGAAAGGATATTGGCAGATCCCGTTAACTCGTAGGTCTAGAGAGAAAACCGCATTTTCGACACCAGAGGGGCTGTTTCATTTTACAACCATGCCGTTTGGGTTACATGGTGCGCCTGCTGCCTTTCAGAGACTGATGGACCAGGTTTTACACCCACATCGTGAATATGCGGCAGCGTATATTGATGATGTGGTCATTTACAGCTCCACCTGGCGAGAGCATTTGGCTAGGATCACAGCCGTCCTTCAGTCTCTAAGGGCAGCCCGGCTGACAGCTAACTTGCGAAAATGTGCGTTTGCCAAAAGAGAAACACAATATTTGGGATTTGTAATGGGGAATGGCAGGGTGAAACCCGTTGTCTCCAAGGTCCAGGCCTTGGTAGACGCGGCAATCCCCAAAACCAAGGCTCAAGTGCGGTCGCTACTGGGGTTAGCCGGTTATTACCGCCGCTTTATCCCCGAGTATGCCACAGTGGTTAATCCCTTAGTTGACCTCACCAAAAAGAGCGCACCAAATTTAATTAAATGGTCAGAAGAATGTCAGGGGGCGTTTAATACTGTTAAGCAGAGACTTTGCCAGGCCCCTGCTCTCATCACTCCAGACTTCACTAAGAGATTCATCCTCCACACCGATGCTTCGGATGTCGGTTTGGGTGCAGTCCTGTCTCAAATGGTAGGCGGAGTAGAACACCCTGTTTTGTACATAAGTAAAAAAATGCTCCCTCGGGAGCGCAACTACTCCGTCGTCGAAAAAGAGTGTTTGGCCATGAAATGGGCTACTCACTCTTTAAGATACTACCTGCTGGGACACTCATTTGATCTTGTCACTGACCACGCCCCACTCAAGTGGTTAAGCACAATGAAGGACAGCAATGCCCGGATAACTCGGTGGTATCTGGCATTGCAGCCCTTCATGTACCATATGGTACACCGTGCAGGGAAAGACCACCAAAATGCGGATTATTTTTCCCGGGAGGGGGGAGTAATGGGAAAGGTAGGGTTAGCAGAGTGTTCCTTCGGCTCCACTCTGAGCGGTGGGATATGTGACAGAGATCGAATGAGTCTTAGTGTTAGATCTCCCTCTCGACCTGTGAGAGCACGGTATACGAGGAACAGAGTACCCTTAATGAAATGGCATGACAATTTATTCCGTAGGGTAGATGGAAGTCGGTCAGTTCGGAAGGGGGCGGAGCCATGGCACCCGAGCTCAGTGACCCAGACGGTAAGCGGCGTGGCATCCGAGGACTGGAGGAGCGGATGCGCTCGTTAACCTCGGGGTCATGGGCGAGGGTATAAATAGGGGGCATGGCTTGAGTGATCTGTTCCTTTGCATATGGTTAAAACATATAACCGAGAAGGAGCCCGAAACGTGAACGCGACCGTGAGTGTTTTGTGTCTGTGTCCTAACACTGTGTGTCTTGTGTGTTATTGTCTCACTAAGATTACTGAGCACGATCCGGAGCTGCAGCCGCAGGCCAGCGAAAACCCGGACTTCACCACTCACCTGTTTCACTTTCGGAACTGTCTCTGTGTTTGCACCTTTTAACACTTGTATCACGCACTGTCTTTGTGTACGTGTTTAGTGTGGGTGTCGGAACGGGACTTTGGGGTTGCGGGTCAAACCCGTAGGATTACAATTAGAAGTGATACACGCCGCTGTATCACTTCCAGCACTATTATTATTTACAGGTTTTGCCTTGAGGCTCTGGACATTTATTAAATTAAATAAACACCCTTGCACCTGTACCAACGTCTGTCCGTGTGATTATTCTGCACTGCACTCACCTGCACGTCATTACCACTTTGCCACACTCCTACATGAATCTAAATGATGTAAACCCATGCTGGTGCTTTATAGCAGCTGGGTAAATACTGTACCAATTCTCAACTCAGCTGTACCAAGTGGAGGGTACACAGCTAGGGGAAAACAAATTACAACATTTTTTCAAGCTCTCTTAATCATGCTTCTTATGCTTATTAAAACATACAGTTTCTCCAGATGAATACTTTCAGAGAATGTTAGCTGTTGCTATCGGTCTGGCTGACAAACCACTGGGTTACGTCTGGGTCTTCCAAGTGTTTCAGTCTCTTTATTATGTGTTTATTTAGCAGACGCCTTTATCCAAGGTGACTTACAGAGATTAGGGTGTGTGAACTATGCATCAGCTGCAGAGTCACTTACAATTACGTCTCACCCGAAAGACGGAGCACAAGGAGGTTAAGTGACTTGCTCACGGTCACAAACAGTGAGTCAGTGGCTGAGGTGGGATTTGAACCGAGGACCGCCTGGTTACAAGCCCTTTTCTTTAACCACTGGACCACACAGCCTTATGTAGATATGCATAGGTATCAGTGGCTTTTGTTTGGAGTGTTCTTTTTTAAAGAGGAGGAGGTCATGTGTAATTCCCCTGTTGAAAATCTTGGCACATGTGGTTACAGGTGCCCAATTACCCACCATGGGGAGGTGTCAACTATATTCACAACTAGAGAATAAAAGAACATAATGCTGTGCTACACGCTATAGATGTGGTTTAACAGAGCAATTAAGACCGCTGTGTGATTTGCTGGGAAAATATGAAAAAAAAAACACTCATTATTTTATCTTAGCAAGAAGCAAGTCAGAGCATAGATGTAAAAATAGCAATTAAGCAGCTTCATACTGTATGTGGCAGTACTCATTTTACATCTTCTTGATTTTACTTGGCAAATTTTATACAGTCGGCGCCACCTTGTCATCTTAAAAGTAGCCATCCCCATCAGTACATACGTGCAGTAAAGGGCAGCAGTGTGGAGTAGTGGTTAGGGCTCTGGACTCTTGACCGGAGGGTTGTGGGTTCAATCCCAGGTGGGGAACACTGCTGCTCTACCCTTGAGCAAGGTACTTTACCTAGATTGCTCCAGTAAAAACCCAACTGTATAAATGGGTAATTGTATGTAAAAATAATGTGATATCTTGTAACAATTGTAAGTCGCCCTGGATAAGGGTGTCTGCTAAGAAATAAATAATAATAATAATAAACTATGGCATTCATTTGACCTCACAGAGTAAGCAAAGCACCAGGACAACATGCAGAGTTTCTTCTCTGTTCCACAAGTTGGTTACATAAAACAGCTCCTTCATTCCAAGTTACACTCAGAATACTAAGCAACCCCTGATCAGGAGCAAGGCTAGACAGAGACGTCCAGGCTGTCAACTCTGGCCTCAAGGGTTCAGTAGCTTCTCAATATCTACTTAGATTCGCCAGGTGCAAAGAAGCGATTCGCTAGACAGCGGTTACAGAGGATGTCCATTGATCTTCAGTTCATCTGGGCTAAATTTGGCATGCAAATCCATTATAAAAACTGCAGTCAAAAATCCAATTAGTTTAGTTTCTTTATATTAAAAAATATGTTAGTGGTTATAATAATTAAAAAGTCACAGATTATTTTTGTACAGGAAAGAGGCAATTCCAGGATACATGGCGTGATTTTTTTCACAGAAGTTAAAGAAAGAGCTGTTTGAAGTTAAAGAAAGAGCTGTTTGTCTGTTATGCCATTAACGAAGGAGAACAATGTGAGACAACATTATGAAACCAAACATGCAGCGTCATACTCCAAGTATACAGAATGTATGGAAAGAGAACGCCAAGGAACTGAAAATCCATTTAAAATGTACTTACAAGGGGCTCTCACATTCAAGAAAATATCACCTGTGTGAGCTATGGCATTGCAGAGTTTATTTGCAAGAGCGGTAAACTGTTTGCAAAGAAAGATCTGTTCTGCAACACCAGCCTTTCTCGAAACATAATTACTCATTGCACTGAAGATGTGCCAGGATATTGTCTGAGCAGGTGTGTAAAAAGTCTAAAGGTTTTTCTGTGGTTACTAATGTGCTAGATGCGGGCACGGTATCTCAAAGCACCGTACAGTACTGGATTTAAGTGCAGGGTGAAAGTACACAAAATAGACAGTTTCCGTTGCAGGAAAGGGTAGGCTACGTCGAATGTACTGTTTGGAAAAATGATATAGTTGTATTCACTGAAGATAATGCAAATTTAAGTAGCTATGCAAAGTCATGTAAAGTTTTGATTAAAATATGACAGCAAAAAGTGAAATGTATCTCTGCAGCTGCGGCACACTAGAAGGGACTGCTGCTTCCGCTAGCAGAAGCTGGGCCACGTAATTCATAAGTTGTAACCAAAAGCAAATTAAAAAAAAAAAAATGAGAGATTGAATTATTTCCATGTGAATATGCCATAATGTTAATGTAGTTTTCAAAACTTTTTTTTTTTTTCTCCTTTGGACAGTAGGGTTGATTTTTTTTCTTCTTAACTTGCCGTTTACACTAGAAATTAGGTAGACGTGTTTCCTGTATGATGTTTTTTAAGTGTATCATCAAATTTGGCCTGTAGGGATACCCATTTCTTTGTTCCTCGTGCCTAGCCTTATTCAAATACAAGGTTCAGAAAGACTGATTTGATTGCCCCACGGCTTATTATTGGCATGAGACATTCCAGAAGAGAGATTGCGACTTTAGAACAGTCTGGCCGTGTTGAGGTTAAAAAAGAAAAGACCACTAATTCGCTTTTCAAGTTTTAAAGAAGTTAACAGTACAGACAACACTGCAAGTGAAAAAGCAGTTGAGTACGCTGCATTCGTCAAAGATCTATTGCAGGAGTTCCAAAGTCGTTCTGCAGATTGTCGTGCCAGCAAAAAAGATTTTTCTTTATCTTCACACCCATTTTCTTTCAAGGTGGACGATGCATCAGATGAACTGCAAATGCAGTTGATTGAATTTCATTGTGACTCAGTTTTAAAAGAAAAATACAGCACTGTTCCACTCCAAGACTTCTACAAATACGTAGATTCAGACAAATTCCCAGAAATAAGAAAGCATTCTCAGAGGATGCTTTCCCTTTTTGGAAGCACATATATTTGTGCACAAACTTTTAGCTTGATGAAACTCAACAAGAACAGACTCAGAAAAATCTTTAGTGATTCCACTTGCAGGATACGTTGTGGTTGTCATAAGCCAACTGCATCCAGATGTGGAGAACATCATGAGATCTAAGGAACAGTTCCATGCATCCCAAGACCTAAATGACTAATGATGATAAATAGAATCCACCTGTGTGTAATCAAGTCTCCGTATAAATGCACCTGCACTGTGATAGTCTCAGAGGTCTGTTTAAAGCGCAGAGAGCATCATGAAGAACAAGGAACACACCAGGCAGGTCCGATCTATCAGTCTCTTAACATTGTAAATGAGTTACAATGCTGATAAATATTTTTTTCTTATTATTCATTTTGTAAAAGTACTAAAATGTACTGTAAATGATAACCAGCATTGCAATAAATGATATAGCTTATATGGCTTTGGTCGGCCAGGGTGTCCTCGGCTCACCGCACACCAACGACCCCAGTAGACTGGCCGGGCGCCTGCGGGCTTGCCTGTAAACTGCCCAGAGCTGCGTTGTCCTCCGATGCTGTAGCTCTGGGTTGGCTGCATGGCGGGCCTGCAGAGTGAAAAGAAGCAGTCGGCTGACGGCACACGTTTCAGAGGACAGCATGGGTTCGTCTTTGCCGCTCCCGAGTCTTTGCGCAGGGGTGGTAGCGGTGAGCTGAGCCTAAATACAATTGGTCATTTCAAAATCTGAGAAAAACGGGGTCAAATCAATTGGCAACCACTAAATTTAAAAAATTAAAAAATTAAAAAATAAACTGTTCCTCACTTACAGCTGTATGAACAACTTCTATTCGTAAACCTACAGACTCAGCTGTGATAAATGCAACTAGTTCAGAGCAGATTTTCCTGGGGCCTGATAGTTCAAACTCCTGGCACCTGGTCATTTCAATAATATACCCAAACAAGAGAAGTTATAAAACCCAGGAGTGTGTGCAGGGCTTGTGCAAGTTTCAAGCCCTGATATAACAAAATAACAAGCAATTCTATGAAATTTTATTGAAATGTATATGAATTTGCAGCCATTATTTTAAAGTTTTACAGAAAATGCAATCTGTGACTGCCTCCAATATATCCCCATCACTAGAAATATTCATCATAAATTGGGAGGTCAAAACACTTCGACATCACAGAAAAGGAATTTTGTGAACTTTTGAGCTTTGGAATTAAATTCAATATTACTCTGAAACGGAAAGAATGATGCTATACACCCCATTCAACTGACTATTGTTTCCCTCTGCACTGAGGAATTTAAAACTATACACTTAAATTACTTGTACCAGGAAACTGTGCGTCTGGGGGAGGAATTAATTAAGATACTGACTGTTAATAAGAAAAGGAAACTTGCAGCTTGATTTAACAACCTCCCTTTTCCCCTCTGGCGTCACTGTAGATATGCAGCCACAATTGTTCTACAGTTTCTTATTCATTAGATCACCCTGCAGAAGTACAAAGGACTTGCTTTGGTGGATTACTCCAGGATTTAAAGTACATCGTGCTTCATCTTTCACACAGCAGGTCTGACTCTGTTTTATGGAATGTGCAATTTATTGGCACTTCTGTTTTTCATACAGATTGTTTAATGTAGGACAGAAAATAAGTCACTTATATCAGTTAGACAATGTTTGTGGCCACTTAAATAAGAGGTCTGAATTGTCCATCTTTCAAAGACATTAAAAAAGATTTCTACTCAAAGTTTATCATTTCATTAATTGTGTTTCTTTCAGTATTTCTAGGTTTGAAATAAGCGCTTGTAACCAAGTGATTGCCTGCCGTATGCTGCCTATGCCTTTTTGCTCTGTACATCTTCCAATACGGTATGCTCTCCCAATAAAGTCTTTGAAACCCACACTATGTTGGCAATTAATATGCAAGCCTTTTTACAACAGATTTGTGGACATATACTGCATCTCCAGTCAGTTTCAGTCACAATGGGGTAGGAAAGCTTTGAAAGAGGTCTGTTTGTAGAGGTGAACAATTAATAGTGTGATTCAAGCTATTTTCTTTACATTGTATCGTAATGGAGGTATAGCACAGCATAGCTTATTGTAGTTCATCGAATTGTACAATCATCTGTATGAATACATACTCTTCCTACTGTATCTCATTAAGGGGGTGATGTAAGTATAGGCACAGTGCAAATCATTTTGGGGGCATAATTAAAATTGCATTGCGGCCTATGTAAGCTTAAGAGCAATGCAACACGCACAAATAATGATCCGCAATTATGATAATGAGGGTCTCAACGAGCGCATCGGTCTACTTAGCGGCCGCACTTGCAAAGCAAAAAAAATGTCAGAGGAAGGGCAGCAAAGTCCTCTTGGTGCACAGACAAACAAAGTTTTCTGAGAAGGAGCTGAGAGTCCTTACGGCTGAGGTCCCTCAATATGAAACAGAGTTTTTTGGAAAAGCCTCCTTAGGAAATAATGTGAATTGGCCTGCCCTTTTCAGCAGGACATCCAGAAATATGCCCAGCACTCTGGAAAAGGTGGATTGGGTTATTCCTCCAGACATTCCAATTGTGGTCTGAAAGGAACAAGAGGCTAATTAGTACAGAGAACACAGCACTTTCACAGGGATAGCGATCCCTAGATTGACACTGGGGTCTAGCTCATCCCTCAATTCAGCTATTAGGTCTAGGATGACCTACAGAGTGAGACGATAACGCTTTAGCACCGCATCCTCTCGTATCCCTAACAAAGTGACCCTGGGATTAAATATGCAGGGTCTTCTTCGTCTTGCCCTTCTCCTCCGAACGTGTTCCTGCCTCTCCTCAACAAGAGCCAAGTGTCGCCGCATCAGGACAGGTCTCTGCAGGTGTGTGCTTTTATACAGCTCTTAGTTACTCACTTCTACAATGGTTTGCACCTTGCAAGAAAAGGTGTAAAGTTTTTGGAGGGTCAGCAATTGCCTAAATGCAAGGCAAAATCCTCACATCACATTATAATGTTTGAGCCTGCTTAGTATCCAGATCCTGCCCAATTCCATGCTCTTTTCTTCATTTGAATGCATTTCAATAACATTTTAATGGATTAATGATGGCAAAGTGCAAATTTGATAGCGGGTGCAGAATGCCGGATGAACACCATTCTTTACATATGTGCATTTTTAGTGACAGGTAAAATCAGACTTTACGGCTGCTAAACACGTATGGCAGCATTATGGGGGTTTTGCACCTGCAAATCACATTGTGTGTCCTTACATCACCCATTAAATGATAATTTGATATTATTATTCATCATACAAGCAGCTCATCAAGACCATCACATGTATAGCAGTGTTTGGTAGATGCTTTTGTATCCAGGACTGCACAAATAATTTCACAAGGAACAGTCTAAAGTAATTACTTTTTACTGTAGGTCATTTTGGAGAACATTATTTTGGATTTAGAGGCAGCTGATTCTGTATTGAATGCATAATTGGTGAGTTTACACTGTTTGGATATTTATTTTACATTTAATAAAAGCATTCTTCCATATATTTGTAGTGTATATTGTGAGGGATTGGTTAAAGGAAACGAACAAAAAAGGTGAAAGACAATGTAAACCAACTGGTTGGTAAACAAAGAAAATTAACAAAAAGTGTTTGGGAGCAAAAAAGAATGGGTTAAAGAATACACTTTGTAAATAATAACTGTGTGTTAAATAAGGGAAAGTACAAATGAAGAAAAAGTATGGTTTAAAACAAATATTTATTATTGTTCAGAGACAATACCTGGGGGACACTAGGACCAGGTGGAAGCTACGGAGTCAAGGCTGGCTCCAGTTCAAATGAATTATCCAATTTAATGACATGTCAATTGTTTAATGATATAATTGGTTACCATTTAAAATGTCTGTTTGGTGAGTGTTTGAACGAGGGTGATGGTAGGAGCAGAGTGGGAGAGTGGGAGAGGAAGAGAGGAAAACAAGGAAAAAGAGTATTTGTATTGTGAACTGGTTAACGACATTTTGGAAAGGTATTTTGGATTACGATTTGGGTTTTGGAGACGAGGTAACAGGCTTAGCCTGCCCCGTCATTAGTTAGGGAACGATTTTTGTTTAGTTAGGACCCGGGACTGGGTTAGGTTTTGTTTTCTTTATTTTATTTTCAGTGTGTAAACAATAAACACACGCTACGGCGTTTCTTTGCATCTGGTTGTCGAGTGTCTGATTGAAGCAAAGTCTGCGATAGGAACGCAGATCATCACAATATTTGTAGATCATATTTAGCCAAGACAAAAATAGATGGATAAGGTAGCAGTCTTCAAAACTGCTAACCAAGTACCTACTACCAGCTCTCTGTAGTTTTTAACATGTGACCTTTGCACAGCTGCATATTTTACTTGATGATTTTATTATAGAATAATATATTTTAACCAATTGAACATATCTACAAGACATTAAGAATAATGCTGTCTGTGTGAAAAAAACAGCAAAGTGGAGAAGAATAGATTTTCTTTGATTGCAGTTTCATTTTTAACAATGCGTTTTATAACAGGGAAAACACAACAAAAGACTTTTGTTGATCTGAAAAAGATAGATCACTGTGATATTGTGCGAGGGGGAACATGTGAGGAGAGTACTAGATAAGATCATTTTTCAAGCACTGTTTATTAAATAGATTTCAATTCCTAATAGCTGTTTGCATTGGACAGTCAAATGTACCTACTGCACTGTAAAATTGACAGTATGTGATACATTAGAAAATCCTACTATTGGGCTTTGCACCAGCCAGATCTCTCCCCTAACATATTGATTGTTAACTCGAATGAGTGTCAATAACTCCTAAGGGGTTAGCAGCTCCACCACCTCTGAGCCGACCTGCAGGAGGGGAGTGAGCCAATAAACCTGTATTGAGGTGCCAGGATTGAATCAGCCCTGAATCACACCTACAGTACTCATTATCAGGGACCACTCAATGATTGATTGCAATCAGTAACAGGTGGAATTGATTTTCTTCTTTCTTATGAAAAGACAACCTAGAAGAGAGGTCTGATAGAGATTTGACATTTCACAAAGCCACTTCAACTCACAATGCCTTATTAAAAGACACTAATTAAACACTAACATACATCAAACGTTGGCTAATCATACCGAGTGGTGATGAATCTGTTGCCATATGGCCACAATATCTAGAAATGGGTTAAATGTTCCAGAACCCCCTGCACATTAAATCTCACGGCAGTCCAGTTGAGCGCACGGCTCCCTAATTTTTTTTTTTACATTTTGACCACTTTTAAATTGCATTCCCTGCCTCAAGATGGCTTTCCATGTACCTGCAGGGACTTTTCAGAACTACATTTCCCATCATCCTCCTGCTCACATATGTAACTGGGATGGATTTATCAGTGAACAGGAGGATGATGGGAAATGTAGTTCTGAAAGGTCCATGCAGGTACATGGGAAGCCATCTTGAGGCAGGGAACACAATTTAAAAGTTTAGAAAAGTGGTCAAAATGTAAAAAAAAAAATTAAAACAATACACACACCTTACGTAAACAGTTGTAGCAACAAATGGGAACATGTAACACAATAAAATAAAAAGGTTCTTATGTACCCTTTAAGCTATTAATTTATTCATCGCCATGGTTTACTGTGACCTTTCGGTATTATAAATTAAATGTACATTTTAGACATTAAAACCGTATACAATATCAAAACACAAAATAGCTCATGAATGGCCATCACGTTCCGTTTCTTTGCAACGGATCATATGAAATTGTTATTTTAATATTTTAAACTAAATTGTGTAATATGAATACGTTAGTAATAAGGCGTGGTTTACTGTGTACTATTGGTATTACAAATGAAATGTACATTTTAGATATTCTCTCTCTCTCTCTCTCTCTCTCTCTCTCTCTCTCTCCCTCTCTCTCTCTCTATTCAATTCAAATGTGCTTTATTGTCATGCCTATATTACAATTATTGCCAAAACAATTTATAACAATACAATAATTAACTGGCTAAACATTACTAAACATTTCCCTCTCTCCTTATCTTTCACCTTCCCTCTCTAACTTTTCACCCTCCCTTTCTCCCTCTCTTCTTCCTTCCGTCCCTTCGTCCCTTCCCTCTTTCACCCTCCCTTTCTCTCCTTCCATACTATATTCCCACCCTCCATCCCTCTCCCTCACTCAGTTGCAGCACTGTGATGAGATTGTGGTGTGACCTGTTCTCTCTCTCTCTCTCTCTCTCTCTCTCTCTCTCTCTCTCTCTCTCTCTCTCTGATTCAACCTACAGGTCTCAGCCTAAATTGTGAATGCCAGTGAATTAGCGCTATAAACAGGTATTCACATATTCATATTTTCTTCATGCCATCTTTATTGTACGATTTTCATAGTCCAATACTTTGCTATATAATAACTAATAGAAATCGGGTCCTACAATTATCGAAATGAAATATGTAGTTTATGAAAAGCCTTATTCTCTATAATCGTCATGTGAACACTCCACAACAAAACAACATAACTCTTCTACAGTTTACAAAACAAAGCGCTGCAAAAGAAAGCAATCTTGCACTCACCCCTTAGTGCTACTGTAAATCACATAAAGAACCGCTTCTCCAAATCCTCCACCTGAAGCTCTCCCTGTAAATGTGAGCCAGGATATGACACGATCCCGTAGAAATAATGAGGGGACTATTTTTGTTGCCATGGATACGGATGCTTTGAATACGAAGGTCAGCCAATGAAAACGCCCTCAATTATGCTTTGTTTTGAAGTCATGTGACAGCACTGTGTTGCTCTGGAAAGAAAGCATGGTAATTCACAAGGGAGAAGCAGCTCAGCAGCCTCTTATTGTCCCAAGGGACAAACGCTATTGACTGCGCCCCGCCGCCCTCAGAAAAGATGTTTCATACGTTGTGTATGGTAATAAGTGCTTAATTTGAGCTGGATCCTGCCGGAACAGGATCCGGCACCTCTCAGATTTGACTTTTTTCGTTCCGGCACCTAATTTGTCCGGATCCGGTACCTCTCGCGGCATGATTTATTATTTTTTCCACTGTTTGCACTGTAAACATTCTAATAAACGCGATCAGTGTTAAAGTTGTTATTTCTCCCGCCCCTCGTAAAAGCGCATCCTATCCTGCCACACCGATTCCAGACCTGCTCTCTTATTTGTACATAGGGGTTATGGGGCGGGCCGGCGAGGTAAGTAACTGATCTTGAAACAGTGGTGGTCAGCTAGTGAGAGGTCGCTACGTAATCACTTCAAGTAGCCTGAAACATGTCGTGAGAAAGGAAAGCCCAATCAAAAATGAGGTGGAAACTGCTCCTGATAGCTATGCCTTAGCTAGCAGCGCTATCTGCGCTGCTAATTCCGCCAGTTCAGCATCACCACCGGCACGTCCTCCACTAGCTTGTAGCCCTACTAGTGAGTCAGACTCGGCGGGAGAGGGGGACGGGGTCGGGGAGGACTAGGGATGGGCAGTTTGATGTTTTTTAGTGACTCGATTCATTTGATTCAAAAGAACGAGTCGTTCACGAACTGCACATCACAAAAGCTAGGGAGCATCTATATTTGGTTGTCTGGGTTCATAAACATTAAATTAAATATAGTGTGACAAAAAAATAATAATATATATTTAGAATACTGGAGATAACATAACAGTTTGAACCATTAGCATTGTTTAGCCATCAGTATCAATCTAATTGAATTTAATCTTTTTTTTTTTAAAAAGTCAATTGCATTTTTTAGGTGTTTTTTTCTCTACATTTGCAGTCACCCATTGTTTTTTACAACAACAAAAAAGAGAGGCTCGAACGAGTGGTATTTGTGGAAGTAATCCGTGGTATTTATTCAGCACATAGCAAAACGCTGGTTGCCCAATTCCTCTTCTATCCAGTAAACCTTAGGATTAGTCATGTGATCAATCACACGTTGAAGCACACCCATAACCGCAACCTGTACATTGGATATAAACAAAGTTCAAACGTGTATATATGTAGTATTTTTTAGTGTTTAACACAGTAAAATAACATTTAGAAAATGTATATTTAATGTGCGTGTAAGATATAATGGACGTTTAAGAACGTCATCCAAAAATGTGCAATATCCTCCTAAAAGGTTGTTGTATCGTAGCTGATACTACGTTTCACCTTGTGGACTAAGGTGAATCGCCGTCATTATTTAATTATAAAATATTTAACCGTAGTTGATAGGCTGGTAACTCGACTCCTGTGCGCCACGCAGCTTGTTCATTGGGTGAATCAAAAGAACAGATTCAATAGGGACTCTGATCCGATTCCCATCGTTCACCTTAGTGAGTCATTCAAAAAGAACGATTCGTTCGCGAACTGCACATCACTAGGGAGGACAGTGCATCCACCGACGAAGTGCCCGGAGCAGGTGCAGTTTGGACGGAGGCTCAGTTCAAGTAAAAGCAAACGTATAACCCCTGACTTGTCATGCACAATTCAAAGCTGGGCTGTACAACATGCAAAAAGGTAGGGAGCTTTGGTCCGGAAAAGACTGGAGGGATGAAACTAGAAAAAGCGTGGGTGGAATGTACAGTAACGTCCTGTGCCTCCGACGTAAAAAAAAACCCAACAAAGAGCCCTCAGAAAAAAGGTTTTTGAACATGCCCGAACCAAGGCCCATTTAGCGGCAGCAAGCATTGTAGCCAAGGCTAAAGATGACACCTTAACACAGGTTATATTTACATTGTCTGGCTACATTGTGTTTGTCACTTTTTTTCTCATGCGTTCCGGTACCTCAGAGCCCCCCGGAACACCCCCCCCCCCCCCCCCCCCTCTCGCGCTCACTATGTGTTCCGGGACCTCCCGATTTACAAATTAAGCACTGGTAATAATGGTAAAAAAAAAAAAAAATGAACGCATTAGACCCCATATTTATAAAATGTATAAAACTCCCTTCAGATTATAATAACAGAATTACAATTTTATTGGGTTGGCACTTTAGTACGTTATTAATAACTGGTATATTAGTTGATTTTGGCAAATTGTTGTACTGCGATTAATCGGCTGGGAGGTACTATGAATTTGAGCTGTTGTCGTTGTGATAACTATGTATTTGCTTGGAGGGAATAATTGCATTATGTTAAAGTTAAAGTGTTATTTTAACTGTCAATTGCATATTGCCCCCGTCTGTAAATTTAACTTTATTTGTATTTGTAGGGTGTGATTGAGAAGAACGTTTGCACCCAGTGTAGTAGTTTTTATTCAC
Organism: Acipenser ruthenus; assembly: GCF_902713425.1. Taxonomy (NCBI): domain Eukaryota; kingdom Metazoa; phylum Chordata; class Actinopteri; order Acipenseriformes; family Acipenseridae; genus Acipenser; species Acipenser ruthenus. The sequence goes on along the minus strand of NC_081216.1, from coordinate 14,942,489 downwards.
TAGAAATCTTCATAGCTTACAGTGTCGTCATACGGATTGGGTAGCCCTCTGCAGTACAAAGAACTACAAGAGTCGCCTTTAGCCACTAACACACAGCCTGCACCCCAGGCTCCTCCAATGGTTACCATACTTCTTATCTGATAACATGGGATGTACCCAACACAGTGTTCACAAACACTCCGCTATGCAAGTAGAAAAACACAACCCAAGCACCCCCAGCCCCTAGCAAACTAAACCAATTTCAACTGTCCGTGGAATTGTACCAAATATATCAATACATTTTCACATGCATGCTTCCCATTTGCTGTTCCATATATATAGAACTTACAAGCTACAGCAGTTATACCCCCACATTTCCTGCAACAGAACCATACAACTCGTTCCGTATATGCTTCATCTTATTAAAAGCTTTTTCTTATCAAGGCCGTCCTTCTCCATATTAACACGCTGTGCCTGCATGTCTGGATCAGGGTCAACATCAAGAACATTTAGATACACCAGCTAACCACAATTTATGTCAGGATTTAAATGAGTATACAGTACATAGAATGAATACAGGAAGTATTATATCCAATAAAACATATAATTATAGCCATGTTTTACTGGCTCAAAATTAGTTTGGTTAGTATCAACCTTCCATCCACATCCCAGATATGATTTTAATCTATCATCCAGGAACATAATTACAGTTAAGCCTCCTGACAACAGAATCTCTTCATGGTAATTAATATATAGCATTATTGTCTACATATAGTATGAAATGTTTCAGGACCTTGAAGTAGCTCCCCACGCCTCGCCCTGAAGCCTGTCTGCAAACTGACACGTAGACACTTTATTGGTGATCTTGCGATCGGTTGAAGCAACAGACATTTTAAGGTTATAGGATTGTACTGTTTATTTAGTGGTGAGCAAATGGAAACAGGTAAGTTTGGTTGAAGCCTTGAAAAATATTGAAAATCTTTCTTCTGATCTTTCTTCTTGATCGGGGAAGCACAGGCGGATCTACCGAGTCATGGTGAATTATGATCTGGTTAAGCAGGCGATCTTCTAACACCTCAACGTCACCGAGGAGACATATCGTCGCCGGTCCAGGGACTATCAAACCCCCCTGGAGTTAGGCCCCGCGTGGTGGGCCAACATCTCCGGGACCAGCTGACCCGGTGGCTCTGTATCCATGGGTAAACCGAGACAAATCCCACCATAAAAATGTATTTGACTGTCGGAAGTCAACAGCCCTGAGGTATCCTCGGTCTTGTGAGAGTAGGGTGGGAAGACCAAACTGACAATTCCTAAAATGGAGTGAAACATGCAGTAGGTTTGAGAGACTGCCTGTGATTGGTTGGGCAATTGGTAAAGTTAATTACACAGTATTGTTTTGCATGCAATGATATACACAGCTACAGAAGTGTGTGTCTTTAGATTAAAATGCTGATCATTTCTTTTAGCTGCTTGCTTTTACACACATAAAATACTGTTCTCATCCACAAATATTAAGATCGTTGCTGCACCATAACATTGTCAAGATAATCAATAATATGTATTGTTCTTTTTTTAATATATTCCATAAAATTGCTACTGTGCTGGCTGCACTGAAAAAATATATATTAATAAGAAATATCTGCTACAAATCAAGAATTGCTTCCATTCTGAGTGCAGGCTATCGTTCTATATATATAAAAAAATAAAAAATAAAAAAATAAAAGCAATTTGCCACATTTTATGCCTGCTTTTCAGTCACATATGTGAATGCGCAAAGGCGCCTTAAACCACAAATGTGAATGGGGTCTATGTTAGTTATCTGTTATTGTTATGATTTGACTGCTACAGTCTCTATATTGCTCTTCTTTTACTATAAAGAAGAGCAAAACTATTGAAGTTGTCTTTTAATGAAATGTATTGTTTGAAGGAATAGTTAATTATGTAATTAATTTCTACAGTGTACTGTATGTAATTAACATACTGTATTTCAGCCTGTGGGAAAAGCAGAACCTCTTCTTATGTTTTATTATCCTTGCTGGAGATGCATATCCCTGATGACGGGGATATAGTGGAGGCAGGCCTGCATATCTACAGTATCTGTCACACTTTAGAGTTTTGCATATATGTGGAGAACCGCTTCCTAATCACAATTTACTCAGTGTAATACTGTGTCTGTCTTTTCAACCATGTATTTCACCTGTATTTCAGACTTTTTCTAACTGGGACCCCTTTTCATGTGACTTGGGTTTGCCATGGCCCCCTTTATTTTTCGTACAGTATACAAACTCTGAAAAACAGAAACTGTGTATATACTCTGCAAAACTAACATAATATTTCCCAACACATTTCTACAATGATATCAGGCACTTGTGCAGCTATACAAATGAGTAAAGTGTGAATCTTAAAGGTAGCTACCAATGTTGAGTCATCTTCCTCTCTCTGGCTTGTATGTTTCTTTTCTTGTATATGCAAGTTGGGAAATTAATTGAGCTGTGTGGCTGAGTCAGCTTTATAATTGTGGTTATTGTAATAAGAACACAAACATGTAAATAAACTCCAAACTAGCATTTTTCAAACAAGTGGTGGAGGTTGACAGTAGGAGTGCTAACTTAAAGGGATATACCATCTACAAACTGATTTCTGTCTAGAGATTTTCCATTTACTAAGTTGCTATGGGTGGGTACAGGTGTGCGCCCCTAGTGGTCTTTTCTAAAACAACCTCACTTCAGAAACTTCAGATTGAAAAAATGATCTAAGCAGAAACAGCAATAGAGAATTATACAAAATACACCTACAGTAATTGGATAATTCGACTTGCAGGCTTTGTAATCAAGTACTGTTCAAGCTACCAGCTACCAGCCCTAGGTGGACAACCCCCATCAGGTTTCTGGCTAGTTGGGGCCATTGTAGGGCGGTGAGGCAACTCTGTCCCTACTGATTTTGCCTATGCAACACTCCCTGTGAAATTTCCAGCAAGGATTGGCAACCTTACACAGCTAGGATGCAAACATATGCTCTCCTAACTACCTCCCCTAAGTCACCCTGCTCTCGGTCATAGCCAGACACGTAGTTCCTCTAAAACTGTGTTCCCTTGTTGCTGGGCACGAAGCTGGTCATAGCCAGCCACGCAGTTCCCCTAAAACTGTAGAGAGCACTCATGTCACACAGATCACCTTCAGCTGTAAACCACTGTATTATAAAGCAAAGCCAGAGATGGAAAATACTTTGAGTAATAATCACGACACAATATTTAAAGACTTACCTGACCACTCAATGAAGTCTCCACCATTTATCAGCTCACATGGTGCCCACATTCTCAGAACAAAATGCTGGACAATCTGGAGCTGCATGGAGAGGCAGAGCATGGGTATCCGGTGTAAATGACAATGTTCTGAAAAATGTTTTGAAGCTCCTGGTACAGCACTTTGAGGCCTTATAGGCTTTAAAAGAGTCAGAATTGGTCCTCCTAGAACTTTCAGGACTGTTTTAAAGATAAAAAAAATCAAGTTTGCAGTTCATGGAATCATTTTCAGCTGCTTTCCAGGTTAGTTTATTCTCCTTTATAAAAGCACCTCCAGAGAATGTTTATAAACAGGGACACAGTGGCTTTAGAACAGGTGTCGTTAACAGTGTCATCTCTCAGCTATGCTTTATTTTCTGTTATGTTATTGAATAATAAGGGAACAACTGACCTCCATAAAAAACAAACAAACAAAAAAACAATGGGAGAGCAGTATCTGGTTTCTATATAATGTACAATATGTCACTTTAAAAATAAGAAAATGAGGTATCCTAGCTAGGTATACCTCCTGTTATTCCATTCATACCACCAGCCTAGAACTGCTGCCAAACATGAACTGAGGCCAAGATTTCCCAAAGAGGCCCCTCATTAAAGTATGTACAGTATGCACATGGTGCCAGTAGCACACACAGCATCAAAGGACTCATACTTACTTGCTGGGTCTGTTATTGCCAGTCCCTTTGTCATCCTTTTTTTGTTGTTGTTGTTGTTTTGCTGCGTTGGAGTCCTGCTGGACCATTCGATTTTTTATAGTAAAATTGCCAAGTTTTCCTATGTCCGGAATTGTGTTGCTAATCTTTTTTGATTGAGATGAACCCTGTAAGTCGCTTTTCATTGGTCTACTTTCCAACCATCAACAGGCTGCAATGAATCTAGAATGCTGCTGTCACTATTTTTTCTAAGCACTCTGAGCTCATTACTCCAGCGCTCTTTCACCGTCATTAGCTGCCGATCAAATCCTGTATTACATTTAAGATGTTGCTGCTCACTTATCATACTCTACACAGCTCATCCCCTTCTTACATCACTCAGCTCTTCAGTCCTCACGTCCCTGAGTGCCAGTTGTAATCAACCAACACTGGTGTCTTGATTGTACCAGGATTTAAACAAGGCAATTTTGGTGACTGTTTTTTTGGCTGTGTGGAAGTGACGCTTTGGAATCCGCTGCCTAAAGATTTTGTATTTCCGTTGTATTTCTGTTTAATCCAAACTAAAAGCACACTTGTTCACTCTGGCTTATGCTGGTTAAGCCTGATAGCCTTGTCTCTTATGGTATGTGAGTGTCTTTTTGGTCAACTATACAGGTCCCGTGTGTGCTCTGGACATTCTGGAGACATTCTCGAGAATGTCCAGAGCACCCATACAATATGGTGTATGAACTAGTGCACGTCTCATCAGCGGTAGGGTGCACAAGTCTAGGCAGAACTATGTGCATAAAGAACATTCCTTCTGCTGCCTGGAGGACAGTTTTTCTGGTTGTAAATCATTAATATTTATGGCTGTCTCAGAGATGTTGAAATATTTGTGTGCTGCGCTCTTACCTTCCTGTTCTGAGCCCATCAATCCTCAACATTTTAAAGCATGGGTGCACTATGATAATATTTAGATAACATCGAAGCTGTGTTTATAAGAATGTACCATATTTTGAAGAATTCTTTCTTTGGCCTAAAACCTTGCAGATGATTTGGTACATACACACATTAATACATGGCTCCTATGCTCGGCAGGCTCCTAATAGCTGATTGATCTAAACATTTTGTCAAGTTGGGTCTTAAAGGATCCCAGTGGTTTAGCTTCAACAATACGCTTAGGTAGCCCATTCAGTACCCTCACCAGTCTGTGTAAAGAACTGTTTGCTACCCTCTGTTCTACTGTAAGTCTATCTCCACTTAGTTTCTGAATGTGGCCTCTGGTCCTAGTTTCTTTGTTGTACTTAAAGTATTAGTTAGGGTGAACTATGTTTTAGAACAGATGTCATTAATTACTCGTGTCATCTAAGATGTGCTTTATTTGCCGTCCCATTATTCAGTAATAACAGGATGGCTGACCTCCAAGAAAACAATGGGAGAGCAGAGTTCAGTTGTTGTTTAATTTAAAATACTAGTAGACAGTTAAATACATGTATTTTTACTGTTCACTATGCCCGAATGTAATGTATAACTAAAATAAATAACCAGACTGTGAAAAGTTTTTGGTAACATCAACGTAAGTTCTAGTAACATTACTTCTATGCACAGCGATTCATTTTCAGCAGTGACCAAATAAACAGGACCTCTAGCTTCTCACCAGAACCACATAGATTTATTTGCACTTAGCTCAGAAGAATAACAAACTCCAAACATGCTTCCTCCTCAGAGGTCAGTCTCTCCTCTGTCCCACAAATCGGTGCCTGCAGGGATTATAAACGCTAAAACACATGAGCGCAGGAGTTGCTAATCAAATATGTAATGAGAATGATTGGTGGGCTTCCTGCATAGCAACAAATGCAATGCTAAAGTGAAATGACAAGCCCTTTTCTAAGTGTTATGTTTGAAATGTGTAATACTTTTCTATGGATTCGTAGCACAAATGGTGGATTCATGAATCAACAATCATGAATCTGTCTTCAGCACCACAAGTGATAATTATTACATAAACATTTATTTAGAAAATATATAATTCCTGTTGGTATGTAATGCATGGAGAGGGAGTAATAATTTGATGTATGATTTAAGGTGATCTGAGCAGTTTTAATGCCTCGTCCAGGTAGTTTTGTCTTGGTCCGGCTTTTACGCACTCCCGATAATAAGCAGAGGGTGACATTAACATTAAGTAGCGGCAGTGTGGAGTAGTGGTTAGGGCTCTGGACTCTTGACCGGAGGGTCGTGGGTTCAATCCCCAGTTGGGGACACTGCTGCTGTACCCTTGAGGAAGGTACTTTACCTAGATTGCTCCAGTAAAAAACCCAACTGTATAAATGGGTACTTGTATGTAAAAATAATGTCATATCTTGTAACAATTGTAAGTCGCCCTGGATAAGGGCGTCTGCTAAGAAATAAATACTAATAATAAGTAGGTTTTTATGTCCAGGTTTTATTCTCTTCAGATACACAGACTGAGTGCTAAAGGTCCTTTGGTAGCTTTGACTGCTCACAATGGTGCCCGCCCCAGATATGTCTTCAAGTTCCTTAGCTATCCACCAATCACAGCTGATGTGCATGTCATTAGAAGGTAGGGGGCAGGTGCTGAATCAATTTGAAAAGTGTCAAGCTGTCATTTCTTTGTGAAAATAAAACCAAACTCTGCCAGCAGATGGCGATCACAGACTGGGAATATTAAAAGGCAAATGCATAGCTGTGCAGCCAGGGGAGCATCAGGGGAATTGTTTATGATTGTTTATGAAGGTTCAGAAAATGTATATCTATATTGTACTTTATAGGCCAGATTCACTTTTTTTTTTCTAATGCAAAGTTTGCCTAAACTTTTAACTTTTAAATTAACTAATATTGATATATACTGCCTGGCCACCCAAAATCAGGTCACCCTTTGGTCCTGATAAGTCTGGACACAATGTGGCTTAGGTGCAAGGTGTATTCCGGAATGTTAATTCATTAGCATCTTGAAAGTAGTCATTATTATTAGGGTACTAGGGCAGCATTGTTGGGTAGAAATAAAGTATGGCATTCTTTCAGCTTCTAGAGTAGAGTAATCACTGAACCCAGGGTATACAGGAGGACATGCCCCACAAATATCCCCCATATTTACATGAAAAAATAGGAAATTAATTATTTTCAACTGATTTTTTTTTTTTTTTTTAAATAACTGATACATTCCCAGGAATACTTCTCAAAAGTGGAAATAAATTACAGAAATATGAAGCTACAACTCATGTCAATCAACCATAAGTAGACCCATGTCACTGAAACACACTCATTAGACAAATATACGATTAATAAATTACTTGAGACCCCATTTTAAAACATTTTTTTTATTATAAAATAAATACATTCTGTTGTACAAGGTGTAAACAAAGCATTAACAAAAACATTTATTATACAGTCAGCCTTTTTGTTTTTTTTGTTAAAGTTCAAAAAATCTTTTTAAATGATCCGATCTAAAGTAAATCTTTTTAAATGATCTGATATAAAGTTTACAAATTCAGATTTATTAAAATGGACTTATAAAACACAAATAAAATCTACGTGCCGTTCTGCATGTTTAAGACCATACTGCAATAAACAATAGACATGCTGTATAAATGGAATGATCACAACCCCCCAAAAAGTTGGCTTGGCTTTAGAAAAAACCTTGGCTTAACTTCAATACCCAGGTATCCATTATGGTACTATTAAAATATATAGTTTAGCAGTACTATTAATAGTCCAGGTTATTTTTTCTCATACAAATCACAATTGAAGTGATCAGTGTGAGTTAAATGTTATCCCATTTTTTTATCTTGTGAATAATCGCTATATATAAAGAACGAGTTGTATTAAACCCTCCGAAGTAGAATGCTACCTAGTCAAACAAGAAACAGTGAACTCCTGTTACTGTCAAGCATCGACACACTTTTCAAACAAGGGTTTTTCAGTTTAAAATAGTGGGACTTATTAAATACATGCACCATTTGCTTCAGTAATAAAATAAAAAAAGAACCACTAACAGTAGCTGTGATGGACATGAAACAGCATTCACCAGTACACATGTCCTGCATGGTTCTGCAGGATGGACCTGAGTCTATAGGACTGTCTTGAGTCTACACTGAACTAAAGGCTAAATACAACAAGCTCTGCGTAGTCAAAACCCTACAACTAGTTTAAATACAACCAATATGCATGTAATCCGCTAACAGTCAACAATGTCAAGATGATTTGGAGACAACTGCAATAGATTACACTTGAGATTAATAACTTATTGGTTTTGACTGATTTTGTTAGCTACAAAGTGGGTCTATCAATCACTGGGAAAGATGTATATTTTTGATGGTTTACAATTTAATAAAGGATCTATGCGCAGCATGAGAACTGCATCTGTATGTAATACACGTCCTACTGAATTGCTGAAAAGTCAATATTGACTAACATACTCTACAGAGCAATACATTAATAAATCGCTGTCGATGTTAAGAAATAAATGGATTAGAGCACACAATATAGCACACCTGTTGTTCATGATGCTGGGACCTGCATTTCTTGCTCACAGTCTCAAGCCAGCATTACGAGTCCCCTTGTTCTTCTTGCCTGCAGGTTGTTCTGTGAGCTCTTAGCTGGAGTCAGTGTTTCCCCGTCCAGGAATGAGAGCAGGTCTGTTAGGCAGTCTCTGTAGCGCAGCCTTTGCTGTGAGTGGGCGGATAGCGTGCGGTACGCAGGGTCTCTCAGGTGTTTTTACAGAAGAGCGGATGATCGGCTGATGGGTGTCAATGGGTTTTTGAGGGCTTCTGTCAACCGCAGTTCTTTAATACAAAAAACAGCCATATCAATTTGACAGTAAAGATATAGTATAACTGACTCACCACCGCACAATAACATCACCAACGCAACATGTAATCCACATGGCTTGAAACTCACACTTGCCATATTCCCAGTTCTTGGTTTTAGAACTACTTTCAAATAAGTACATTATTTTAATGATCAGGAGCCAATGATGTTAAATAAATTGCTCATCCCTTACAGACTTAGGTGTGACTTATTCATGTTGACTTATTCAATTGCTGCAGCAATTCAGCAAGAACAGTTCCCTGGTCTGAAACAGCTGCCAGATTTTTTCCATCTGCTCAGAGTCTGCCGATCTCTTGGAACGACAACTCTTCTTCCTCTTATGCGGGGGAGGGGAAGGAGAGGCAGAGCTCGAGGAGGATGAGGAAGACCGTTTCTTGCCTGGGCTACTTTCCCGGGTGCATCCACCACTCTCCCTGGCGCAGAGCCATGGGGCGAGAACGCAGCAACCTCTCTAAGAGAGATTGATGGGGACAGTGCTGAGCAGGAGTAAGGGCTGCAGAATGTTCCTTAGAGCTGCAGGATAACCTTTTCTCAAGCATGCGCTTGGAGAAAGGGGTTCAAAATTCACAGAAGCTGTGATTACCCAGTACCTCCTTGGCATGCTCTGGTCCCAGGCAGGAAGGGCACCTGTCGTGCTTGTCCTCCATAGGCAGACTGGCATTGCACGTCTCACAGGGCATGATGCAAGAAGCAATGCAATGTACAGTATAGGGTTGTACAGCTGTTGCCTCAATCTGCTTATATATTGAACGGTTTGATGACCTTGGCAACGGGTCGGTTAGGAACCGACCGGGTTGGGATTGGACACCGGTCCAGTACCGGGTTGGGATTGGACGCCGGTCTGTGACCTTGGTACCAGTTCAGTACAGGTCCACCAGGAAGAAAATAAGCTCCAGTCGGAGCTATGCAGCTTGGGGGGAGAGCACAAAGACAACCGACTTCTGTTGCTGGGTCCCGGGAAAGGAGCGACTCGCGCCGCTGGCTTCATGCGGGGCACAAGGCCACAGCAGGACGTATCAAGCAACAGGCTGTTATGCACAAATACACATAAACAGAAAAACTATTACAGTGATTCGCTTAAATATCACATATAAAATGCGAAATATATACAGATATAAGCAACAATGTACTTATCTGAACAAGTCAGTGTTGAAAGAAAAAATGGTGCAGAGATCTGTCACAGGATCAAAGAGCAGCTTTGGTAAAAAGTATTCAGGATTCAGGTCTTTAGGAGGTAAATAGCCATTCGGTAATGGTTACATTTCGTACTTGAAAGGCAACCATTATTTTTACAAACATGTCTACTGTATAACAGTACCCTGTAACACATTTACTTTATTGTCTTACAGAAAATGCAGTAACTCATCCTTTATGTCTTTACACTGCAATATAGCACTTTCATTACTAAATTTAAAGCACCTGTATTACAATTACATATGGAGATTACTTGATGTCAGATTAACAATCTTACAGTAATAATTTCAATATCCAAATATCTCTTTTCAATTAGCTAGGACGCCTGGTGTTTCACAGTATACAGAATTTTCTGAAAGGCCTACTTGTGAATCCGGGGTCCTACAGCAGCTGGTCCAGAAATAGGCCTGGTGGATTCCATGCTGGAAAGACTGGCCCTCAGATGCTGATGTACTTTTGGCCTCACCACCTCTATGGTTGAATTCTGTTGATCCAGAAGGGCAAAGTTCTCATCTGTGTGTAGTGCTCCAGTTTGTGCTCTGAATGGAGGTGTCCCTGTTCCCTGTCCCAGCCCCTGTACTCCCTCGTGCTGCCCCAGGTCCGGGATCTTCAGGCGCCGCGCTCGCAGGTTGTGGGTCCTCCGTACTCCAGAGGGAGCTCCCGGGGGACATGGGGGAGACGGGCAAACTGGGGGGCTTGGAGAGAGGTTTAGGGCCACTGGAGAAAAACAGTAAAAAATAATAATAAATTAAAAAAAAAAAAAAAATAATAATAATAATAATAATAATAATAAATACATTAAAATATTTATTATATTTATTAGCATTCTTCCAAAAAAAAACCAACTGTCTTACAAAATAATTTAGTAGAGTCTGTGTGTTCTACAAAGATTGTCTGTACTTGACAATAGTTTCTCTTTCTCAATACATTACAAAGTAATGGCATGCAGTGAGTCATACGCTCTAACTCACTTCCTCACAATCAGCCTTTTTACTGTGTAGTTAGTAAAATAATGATCTACGCAGAAACAACAGAGAATCATACCAAACACACATAATGGGATAATAAAGGTAAGAAATGACATATTGGGAAAATACAAATTTTATAAAGGATCCCTCTAAAGGGGTTTTAGCTAATGCTAGGTAAAAGAAAGGTATCAGTTTGCTTGTCTTCCCTTCACATATAAGAAGGCCCTGAAGAGGTGGGGACAATTTCAACTTCCAGGTGAAATTACCAAGGAAGTGCAACACTATCTGAAAGCAAACAGATTTCTTTAACCCAGTGTAGTACCAGATATCACATTTTAAAATGAAAATATGTGTTTGCTAAAACATAGATTTCAAGTTAATTATTTACTAGCTATTTGTGGAACAGATATTCAAATACTAAAATGCTTGAAATGTATTTGAAGGCAAAAATGACCAAGGCAATATTTGCCAGGAGTATGAAACCTGGAGTAGCAGGTGGGAGTGCATTGATCTTACCAGGAGGAGGAGGAGGAGGAGGAGGAGAGGGGTATCCAGAGGACTGGAATGAGGAGTCTGGAGATGCCCTGGCAGTCCAATCATCACTCAAGTCTCCCTTGATCTCATCTTCCTCAGCGCTGTCACTCAGGCTGTACCGATCCTGCTCCCCCTCCTCATCATCACTGTGGGAGATCTTCAGCACCTGGGGCTCTCGCTCCTTCTGAATCGCATCCAGCCGCCTGCAATACAGGACAAGATTATCAAGGTTTCACACACACAGCAACTGGAGTATTGATACACTACATTCAGAATACAACATGTATCATGCAGGTCACAATATCATGCTAAATGTTAGGCTACATTATCATAAAATGATAATGGGCTTTTGATAACTTAAATGTGATCGGGAGAGCATGCATTCATAGGAACAATATACAGTATCACATTTATTCATCAGCTTTTCCAATGTTGTACTTTTTATCATAATACACAAACCTCTGTTCAGCAACAATTGAAACAACGTATGCAGGTGCATCTCATCTCGAGTTGTAAGTAAGTGGTTAAATGGAAGGCATTGAACTGAAGATTCTCATGTTACCCTCTATGTAGCTTTATTTATGGTACCAACCTGCAAACTCATATTATAACAACACAAAGTGGAACTCATCTTGGCTTTAATATATTGCACAGGATGATGTCTAAACTCATCTATGTGGAACATATGAAATAATCCTGTTCTGGTGCCAAAACAATTGGTTTCTGCAATGGTGACTGATAAGACTTGGAATTGTCCCTTACATTTGACTAGAACTAAATACACACATTTTAGAATTGAAAAAATAATAAATAGTTCCTACTTGTTATGTTCCATCCTCCATGCCTTCAGTTCAGCAAAAATGTCCTCTCGACCCCTATTTTCAAGTTCTACGTCGAAGGTGTGTTCGGGTTTGTGGCTGTAGTGTGCAAAGGGATTTGGAGGAGATGGAGAAGCCAGCTGAAAATGATATGTTTACAAAGTTATTTTTTAAATATAGATCATTACAGAGTAAGTAGCGGGGTTCTGAAAAATATAGCGTTACACGTCCCCACGTGTTTCTACTTTAAAGTCTGTTTCAAAGCTCTTTTCAAAATGGCCACTCTAGTACACTGATAGTGTAAGGATTATTGCCCACATTGTCAATCAGGTAACACAGCAATAACGATCACGATGTGGTATGGAACACAAAAGCAATAACACTTATTATGTTATTATTATTTTTTTTTATTTTTTTTTTTAAATCGCTCTTCCTGCAGTGATTTAGAGGACAGATCTCAAACCCCAATGCACATGTGAGGATATATAACGCTATATTTTTTGGAACCCTCCTACTTACTCTTTAATATTAACTTAGAAAAGATACATGTTTTTTAATGCCTAACAAAAATAGTGAAAGCAAATACAGTAATTGTGTAGGTAAAATGTAATTGAACTATTAATTCTTAGGTTGTCAACACCAAACATCTTCTAACCAGCTAAATAAAATGTGTAAGCAAATAATTATATAATTTACACATGCATGTAAGTGTAAAGTCCAACTAAAAAAAAAAACACTGTCAAAGTTGTAGAATCTATATATTTCAGTGCTCCCACTTTATAATGCTGTTGTTGAGGTGCCATAGGTATGACTTGCAATTTGTGTTCCGCCTTACAAGTAGAATACTAATGCTACTGTAGTGGTATTATGGGCAAATGGGAGTCATGACCATACCACCATATAAATGAGCAACATAACAGATAAAAACACTTGGACCTTTAATTTAATCTCAGGGAAAATAGAACCAGGCAGAGATTTAGATGGAAAAAAAGATGCATCAAAACACTGCTCTTTTTAAAATTAAGTCCCAGTATAGTAAATGGTGGGTCTGGGTGACTTCCATATCATGTATGATGTAAGTTTTTCTGAAGTCAGTCATCACCATATAAAACACAACAATCTGTGTAATGCAGGATTTATTTTATGTAGGAATTACATGTATGTAGTAAACAGGTATTAACAATAACTAATTAAAATGTAATAGTAATCTTTAATGCAAGAACATCATCACGTTGAAGTTTTGCTCTGAATTGTCTAGAAATTTAGATTCTATGATTACAAAAATACAGTTATGATCTGCGCTAAAAACACTTCTTTAACAAAAACAATACAATCTTTGTGAATAGCTATGCATTTCAAGGTAAGAATTACTAAATACACTTCAAGCCGCAAAATCAACCAGTTTACAAGCTGGTGGCAATAGCATATTTCAAAGCTGAAAGTCAAATGCAAGGTGTCCCTCTTGTTTGAAGTGACAAAAAAATCTATCACAACATTTTATTATCTGGTGTCTACTGAATGATGACACCCTCTATAATTGAGTCCTCCACTACATCCTCTGCTGCTGTTTGGGCTGAAAAAGACAAATCTAGGAGTAACTATGAACACCAGTGACTCCAGGAAGTATCAATGAGCTTTAAGGTCTCTAAAAGAAGTTAGAAAGCAATACAATAAAGCTTACATTCTGTTTTTGCCTTCTTGCACGTAGGGCTTTAATAGGATTCCCACAAATGACCCGTCCAACACCTGTAAAATAAATGACATGGAGGATTTTTATACCATGGGGAGCAATGTCTGAAACAGGTCTGACCTAGTCGAATTCCCATTGACAATCCCAGTTCAAGTTGGAAACACCTGTAATATGCAGCACACACTTCTGCGTAACACTGCATCACATGGCATATGACATCTCTGATATGAAAAGCTATATTAGAAAGTTTTGATGACAATGGTCAAGACAGCAGATCTGGCAGTATTCTAGGTACCCCTTGTTCAAAATTAACCTCTACTGACACCTCTGTTCAGATGTCTATTGTGTGTATCCAACCACAAAATGAAGCGCTACCAGGTGCATACGGTAGGCAGTATCTATCAAATTAGGTGTCAATATACAGTAGCTAAAGCATGTGTATGGTCCGCACAGTCCCTAGATCTGTTACACTGAAGACATTGAGAAAGACTTCTCGTCAAAACGTTTGTCACTGAATTAAGTATTTCTGAATTTAGTTTTATAGTTATAGATGAGTCCTTAGATCTAATAATGATCATGGTATGATGCCTGGAGTGCCAAATGTATCTTTAAGTACGTCCAATTGAAGACCAATCTCCAACTCTGCAAGTGGAGATTACCATGTGTCAAGTCGCTGGCATCCTCCTCCAGCGTGGTCTCATCAGAGCCTGCAGACCCAGGGCGTAATCCCCCGGCTGACAGAGGCCGGTTGCTACCAGGCATCCCCGCGCTGGCCGGTCTCTGTGCTGTCCAGGGCCTCCTGGCCGATCCGGGCCTGGACGAGTGAGGATGCTGCCCTGAGGAGGGCCTTCCTGAAGCTACAGACTCGTCTGTGGAGAAACAGGTCTTCAATGAGCACCTGCAAGCCAGAGCAAAGGCTCAACTCAACAACACTTCTCAACCTTCCTAATGAAAACAATGTACAATTATCTGTGTGCCTTAATGCAGCTAGGTCAATGAGCACAGAAAAAAGGGCTTGATGGCACAGTAGGTTTCTTATGTCTTGTACCACTGGAAACTGATTCTGTTGCTCCAATATTAAGACGTATCCACTACAATCAATAGCATACATTACATGTGAAGAGGAGATTTTTTATATAAATCAGGGAAAGCAAGATATTTGCAGTAGCTTCACATTTCCTTTACTTTTTATGATGTTTGCAATCATTCTACACAAATACTGTGTTTTATATGTATATGTATATGTTAAGGTGCTTTCTAAATTCATGAGATGAGTTGCTCTTCTGTTCTAGTTGCCTTTTATAGATACATGTCACTAAGGCTAGGTCAGCCAAAATTCTAGATGTAAAGCTGGATCCACACCTGAGCGATCATTTGCGCAACTTAGTTGCATGCAACCGAGTCGCTTATATGTGGACGTCCCTGCAACCAGTTGCGAGCAGTTGCCAGTTGCTTGAAGTAGAGCCGGGGTCTATTTTCCAAGCAACCTCCTGAGCGACTTCTGTAGACATAGGCGATCACGTGGCAATTTGCGAACTCTGATTGGTTCTTATAATGCTGCCTGCACAGCTTGCATATACCCAGCTCCTGGTCCAGGCCCTGGTACTCTCCCGCCTAGACTACTGTAACTCCCTCCTGGCTGGCCTCCCTGCGTCCGCCACCTGTCCGCTCCAGCTCATCCAGAACTCTGCTGCACGCCTGGTGTTCTCTCTGCCTCGCTTCGCCCACGCTACTCCACTACTCCGCTCGCTCCACTGGCTCCCGATCACCGCTCGCATCCAGTTCAAGACTCTTGTACTAGCCTACAGATGCCTTGACCAGTCTGCACCCAGCTACCTCCAGACCCTCATCTCTCCCTACACCCCCACTCGACCTCTCCGCTCCGCCTGCACTAGAAGACTAGCTCTACCACCGCTACGCTCCCCTGCCTCCAAAGCCCGCTCCCTCTCCACCCTTGCTCCGCAGTGGTGGAATGACCTTCCTACAGATGTCAGGACTGCCCAGTCCCTGACCACATTCCGGCACCTCCTTAAGACTCACCTCTTCAAAGAGCACCTGTAGAACTCCTCTGTTTGTATCCTGGGACACTATCACCCTTCATGTAAATGTGCTTTATTTTGCTCTTATCAGCCCCCTATTTTACTGCATTTAATCCTGTACTTCAGAGTACTGTAATCTGCCAAGTTTTTAACCTGTAGTACTTTGTATTTAATCACATCCTGATGTAACTATCACTATTTAATCATATCCTGATGTAACTATCACTATTACCTGCTGTATTATTGAATTGTGGTTTGTCAAACTTGTACTTTGCTTGAACAAAAGTTATTGTATTTCTTGCTCTTATTGTATTACTTGTATTGTAACGCTTGAAATGTTTTTGCTTACGATTGTAAGTCGCCCTGGATAAGGGCGTCTGCTAAGAAATAAATAATAATAATAATAATAATGATACCCTGTCATTAAGAAGCGCTAACTTTCTTTTTCAATTAAAGGTTTTACTAAGTTTAGTAGTATTTCAAATGATTGGGTGTCCATCCGTAAAAAGTTTCGGTATTTTTCTGCCTCATTTCCTCAACAAGGGCATGATATGCCCCATGTTTCTGCCGACGCCTCAACCACGGTTTCGTCCAGGTTTTACGTGGCTTTGTTTTTTCTTTAGGGAATATGGCATTTAAAATAACAACAGTTATAACAGCCAACTCTTCCTGGTTAATTACTGGACACACAATAATTAAATCTCACTGTTGTTAATGACAATTATAATTTACATTCTACATTCTACTGGGGTTAATGCATTAATGGTTTTGTTAGTTTAGCAGAAAGTCCAACAGCCATTATAATATATATATATATATATATATATTGTAACCCGGTTGGTATTAGTTACGTAATATGTGTAGGATAGCCAGAAGGTGTAGAACAGGGTGAACAGATGAACGCCACACAGGAAATGCAAAACTACAGTAACTTTTATTGTGCTGCTGCTCTTTCTGCGTTATCCACAACACAACATAGAGTGTCCCTGTAGTCTTGAGGGAGTAAATCATACACGTAATAAAGTTCAGGATTGTCTCAGGTCCGTCGCTCACCATCCACTTAAACCTCCTGGCGTGGAACTGCAAGGTGAGTAGGTTCAGCTTTCTAGTGGGCACTCCCAACCCTTATAAACCACAGTTACTTTATTCCTGCGTCGCATACATTTCCTCCAGTCCCCTCTAGAGGCAGTGCACAGACAGGCCACCCCTCCTCCAGCGAGTACGTTGGTTCAGCTCTGCTGCTCCTGGGTTACAGAGGTCCTGTACTGCAAGGTGGACACGACTGCCCCTCCTGGTACTTGGTGGAAGTCCTTTATATGCTGCAGGTCTTAAAGTTAAAAAGTATACCGTCCAGAGACCAATCCTCACAACTAATAAAACAGTACTTCAAATAAAGCACACGGTGTTTTTTCTTCCACTGTACACCGTGTGCGCCAATCTCTGCTCCTCTCAGCCTTTGTTCCCCGTAGCTCAGAGGTATAACAGTCACTGACTTATATGCATTGTAAATCCACTCCGTTGAGTAAAAAGAATTAAACACGCTGTTACTTCACGTCTCACAAGAACAGACGCGCACTTTCTGCGTGCACAAGCAGTGTGGTACTTTCCAGCAGCGTCCTCGGTGTTGTTAGTGCACCGAAGGAATCTTAACAATCAGACAGTCCCACAAAGAACGCCAGTTCCCTTTCAAGTCGAAAATAACCATCAACATGAGATATTGCCGTCAGGCAGCACCGGTAGGCTGAGCTTTTATAGCAAAGCTGCCGATAGGCCCCCACACCAGCTGCAGTGTAAGCCCGCCCCCCTGGGAGCTTACTTAACTGCGCGCGTGGGGATGCACTTCCTCTTTTGTCTTCAGCCTTGGTACGGTAGGTAATAGATAACAGAGCGAGCTTGTTAACTGATTGTACTCGATAAGCTTTACGCTTGAGAAGCTGGTTAATTACCCCTTCTCTGAGTTTATTTCAGTTACTGTGTTTTAGGATTTATATATTCTTGTTAATATATATATATTTTTCCTTTCGCTTTGCTTCGGCATCGCGTCTTCGTGGTCTCCCGTCTTCCTTTTCTTTGTTATTATTATAATATATAATTATATTATATTTATTATTTGGGTTTTTTGTGTGTATATATATTGTTATATATATTCTTTTTTGTATATTGTTTGGGGACGCGTGTTGCGTTGGCCTTAGGCCACGCGCATTTTTGCAGCCTCGGTCTTGCTTAGGCTAGACCGCGTGTGTGTGTGTGTGTGCGTGCAGACCTGCATTGCAGTCTCCCCCCCCCACCGCGGCGCGTTCTACCGCCACGTGGCTGCTATTGAGTATAGCCCCACTGTTCTACACTATAAGTAGTGTCTGCTGCAGCGTCCAAACAAAACAAAACAAAAAAAAAACAAAACAAAAAAAAAAAAAAAAAAAAAAAAAAAAAAGTTTTTTTCCCATACAGTACTAAGGAAGACGACCACCAAGTGCATTAACTGTTGCCCTTATAAGCAGCACAACACCTTGTCTTTCGAGACTCAGACACAGTACTAGAGCACATAGCGTCTCCGCTTTGCGGGTCAGCTGACGTGGATCGTCTGGTGCAGTACACGCGCTCCGGCGCTTTCGGTGTCAGCGCTTAGGCGCCTGGTGTAGCGCTTCGGCGCGTAGTGCTTGGGCTCAGTGCACGCAACGCACCTGTGCACGCACCTCGACGCTCGGTGCTCGGTGCCTCGGTGCACGCACCTCGACGCTCGGTGCTCGGTGCACGCACCTCGACGCTCGGTGCTCGGTGCACGCACCTCGACGCTCGGTGCTCGGTGCCTCGGTGCACGCACCTCGACGCTCGGTGCTCGGTGCCTCGGTGCACGCACCTCGACGCTCGGTGCTCGGTGCCTCGGTGCACGCACCTCGACGCTCGGTGCTCGGTGCCTCGGTGCACGCACCTCGACGCTCGGTGCTCGGTGCCTCGGTGCACGCACCTCGACGCTCGGTGCTCGGTGCCTCGGTGCACGCACCTCGACGCTCGGTGCCTCGGTGTACGCACCTCGACGCTCGGTGCTCGGTGCCTTGGTGCACGCACCTCGACGCTCGGTGCCTTGGTGCACGTACCTCGACGCTCGGTGCTCGGTGCCTCGGTGCACGCACCTCGACGCTCGGTGCTCGGTGCACGCACCTTTGGTGCACGCACCTCGACGCTCAGTGCCTTAGTGCACGCACTCGACGTTTGTCTTCAGTGCTTGGTGCACGCGCCTCAACGCACCTTAAAGCTGTTCGCTTGGTGCTCAGTGCTTAACGCTCGGCGCTCCTATTACTGGCACGGTACGCTTGGGCATACAACGTGCTGCACCATGTCATTTCACCGCTGTGTCACCTGTGGGACGAAGTTACCGGCTAATGACCCGCATGAGGACTGCGTGTCCTGTCTGGGGCCGGAGCATGCGGCATCTGCTTTGGCAGACAAAGCCTTTTGCACGTTATGTGCAAGTTTTCAGACGCGCACTGCGTCGTAGGGCGAGGAGAGCAGTCGGGGATCGCTCCCCTTCATCTGGGTCGTCACACACCCTTTCCGCCCCGCAGCCTTCTTTGGCTTCCCCGCCAGCGAAGCTGCCTTTTTCCAGGAGTTCGCCTTCCCAGGTTACCCCTGGTCAACGATCTCCTGACGTTAGGCGTAAGAGAGACCGCTCCCACAGCCTTTCTGTAAGGCGAGGCCCTTCTCCTCACGGCGAACGCCCCCGTCAGATCTCGAGATCCCGCTCTAGATCGCCCCGAAGGAGAGGACGTTCCCGTTCTCCTCGTCGCGACAGGCGAGGTGGTGTAACTGAGCTTACTAGTAAGATGTCTCAGTTTATGGACCTTATGATGGGGCAGCAATCGTTGCTCATGTCCCTGGCCACAGCTCGGGCCGCAGAGGAGCCAGTCAGACCGGCTGTCAACCAACCGATCATCCTACCACAACCCCTGTCCGTTCCAGTTGCGCAACAGGACGCATGGGACGTGGATGCTATCTCTCGAGATGCATCAGAGGGTGAGCCTCTCCACGGAGAGGATAGTGTGGAGGCAGAGCTCACGTCCCACCACTCAGAGTCTGAGATGGAGGTAGGCGTGGATGACTCTTTATGGTCCCTAGTAGAGCGGGCGACTCGCCACCTGGGCTTAGAATGGCCTGCCACTGAAGAGCCTAGGCGCTCTCTTTTTGAGTCGCCTTTGGCACAGGGCCAGCAGTCTAGGACGCTTCCGGCCTTCCCAGACTTTGTTAAGGAGGTGCAGTCCACTTGGGGGACTCCAGCCTCCGCCCCGGCAACCTCGCGTAAGGCGGCTGCCTTTACCATGCAAGGTGCGAGTGAAGCGGGTCTGGCGTCATTTCCGCCAGTTGGCGCTGCGTTCGCAGCGTTGGTGAAGTCACCAACACTCTCTGGGTTGGTGAAAGACCCCACCTGTCCTAACAAGCAGTGCAGGATCACCGAGGTGCACCTCAAGAAGGGCTATTCGGCGGCTACAGAGGCAGTTAGGCTGTCCAATCTGGCCAGCCTCCTCTCAGTTTATCAGGCTGCGCTAATAAAGGATCTCCCAGACTACCCTTCGGTGTCTCTGAGAGCAGAGTTGGGGCTAGTTGCCCAGCTGCTGGTCAAGCTAGCCCAGCTTAACGCGCGGGCCCAGGGCAGGAGCATCGCGTCTCTGGTGGTGGCCAGACGACAGCTCTGGCTCTCGCAGGCGAGAGTCCAGGAGCATGACAAAGCTCCCTTGTTGGATGCCCCAATTACACCGGGGCACACATTTGGCCCAGCGGTGGAAGAGATGTTGCAAAGCTCAGCTAAGGCTAGAGAGGCATCACAGCAGTTGGCTACGATATGGCCGCGTAGGCCTTTCCAGGTCAAACGCCCACAAGAACATCAGTGGCGTAGAGCACCACCGCAACACCAGCCGCGTCCAGGGGGTACTAAGACCTCCCCGGCGGATACAGCAGCGCGTGGCCAAATCCCAAGGGGACGACCGCAGCGCACAGGGTGGCGACCTAGAGGAGGCGGCAGACCACGCCCTCGTGGCGCTGGCCAGGCCCCTCGTGAGCGAGCGAAGCCTAAGCAGCCCTGAGAAAACCAGGCAGCCATTAACCCAACCCTATACTGTTCCACAGCTTCTGTTTTGGCAACAATGCACCAGCGATATCTGGGTGCGCAAAACTATACTCACCGGGTACACCCTTCAGTTCCGGTTAAAACCCCCCCCCTTCAGGGGGGTGGTGGTAACTGTGGTGAAGGACGTGGTTCAGTCCTCAGCTCTGAATGTGGAAATACAGGCATTGCTCAGGAAGCGTGCCATTCAACTAGTAGACCCTGCTCTGACCGACCAGGGGTTCTACTCCAAATACTTCCTTGTGCCAAAGAAGGACGGCGGGCTCCGCCCTATTCTAGACCTGCGTGTACTGAACAAATACCTACGGGTGTTGTCGTTCAAGATGCTCACGCACAGGCACATTGTCCAGTCTGTCCGGCAGGGCGACTGGTTTACCACCATAGATCTGACAGATGCGTACTTTCACGTTCCCATCTGTCCGGGTCACAGGAAGTATCTACGATTCGCATTCCAGAGCAGGGTCTACGAGTTTTGCGTCCTGCCATTCGGCCTGTCTCTAGCTCCTCGAACCTTTTCGAAGTGTATGGACGCCATTTTAGCTCCTTTGCGGGCTCAAGGCGTCCGACTGCTGAACTATCTGGACGACTGGCTCGTCTGCGCGCAGTCAAAGGAGCAGCTGGCACAGCACACAGTGATGGTTACAGACCATCTCCAGCGGCTAGGTCTGAAGGTCAATCCAGACAAGAGCCGCCTCGTGCCCAGCCAACAGACCGAGTTTTTGGGTCTGCATCTGGACTCAGTGTCCATGGAAGCGACCCTATCGACACAAAGAGTTGCCTCATTAGAGCGGTGTCTCTCCCTATTCAGGTTGAGAGAAACAGTCAGCATGGAGCTCTGTCAGCGCATGCTGGGGTTGATGGCTGCCGCCTCGCAAGCCCTTCCTTTGGGCTTACTACACCAGAGACCTCTGCAGGCCTGGTTCAATGCCTTCGCGTTGCACCCGCGGAGAGACAAGCACCGCAGGTTGAGGGTATCCCGAACCTGCTGGGAGGCATTACGCTGGTGGAAAGTTCAGTCGAACATCCGCCAGGGCGTGCGCTTGGGTCCCATCTTCCGAAGGGAAGTTATCACAACCGACGCTTCCAACCAAGGTTGGGGAGCAGTCTGGAACGGGACAGGGACCCGTGGAGTGTGGTCAGGACCCTGGAGGTCAGCCCACATCAACGCTCTGGAACTCAGAGCAGTGGACCTCGCCCTTCGGCACTTCTTGCCAGTGCTTCTAGACAAGCACGTGTTAGTGCGGTCAGACAACACCACAGTAGTGGCGTATATCAATCGCCAGGGCGGATTGCGGTCCCCCGGTCTTCACCGGATGGTAACGCGGCTGTTGCTCTGGGCTCAACCGCGTTTAGCCTCTCTGCGTGCAGTTCATCTGCCGGGCAGAGTCAATTACGCATCTCCTGTCCAGAGGAGGTCCTCTTGCGGGCGAATGGCGTCTTCACCCTCGGGTGGTAGAGCGCATCTGGGAATGGTTCGGCACAGCGCAAGTCGATCTCTTCGCTTCGCGAGAGACCACGCACTGTCCTCTATGGTTCTCGGTGAAGGACCTCGACAGCCCCCTGGGGGTGGATGCACTGGCTCACGAATGGCCGCCAGGGCTCCTGTATGCCTTTCCACCGATTCCGATGCTCCCCGCCTTCTTGGAGAAGGTCAGGGTAGAGCGAGCGACAGTGATTCTGATCGCTCCTCGGTGGCCTCGGAGAATATGGTTCCCGAGTCTAGTGCAATTACTGCACGGCCGCCCGAGGGAGCTCCCTCTGCGAGCGGACCTGTTGTCCCAAGCTCAAGGAGAGCTTTGGCATCCGAACCCCAAACTCATGCAGTTATGGGCTTGGCCCCTGAGCGGGAGCGCCTGTCAGCCTTAGGGCTTTCGACTGCAGTTATATCGACCATCCAGAGTGCGAGAGCGCCCTCTACTAGGTCGCAGTATGCGTATAAGTGGCAGTTGTTTCAGAGTTGGTGTCTGGCTGAGAGCCACGACCCAGTCTCCTGTCCTATGGCAGTAATATTGCAGTTTCTGCAGAAACTGCTGGATGAAGGGAAATCTCCTTCTACACTTAAAGTGTATTTAGCCGCCATTTCGGCTTGTCATGTACGCATTGACGGTTTATCACCTGGTTGCCATTTTTTGGCATCTCAGTTTCTGAAAGGCGCAAGACGCTTGCGGCCTCCAAAAACGACCAGTTTACCGTCTTGGAGCCTTGATGTGGTGCTAGAAGCCCTTACCAAGGCACCATTTGAGCCTCTCCACAGCGTGGATATGAAGCTCATATCTATTAAGACTGCATTTTTGCTGGCTGTGGTATCAGCAAAACGCGTGAGCGAGTTACATGCACTTTCAGTGCATCCTTCTTGTACTCGTTTTGCAGGAGACGGTTCTAAGGTCTCCATGCGCCCTAATCCGGCCTTTTTACCAAAGGTTATATCCCCGTTCCACATGAACCAGTCAGTCGAGTTGATGGCGTTCCATCCTCCTCCTTTTTCTTCCCCAGAGGAAGAGCGGTTACACATGCTCTGCCCCGTGAGGGCATTGAGGTGTTATATTGACCGTACAAGGACTGTGAGGCAGACAGAACAGTTGTTCATATGCCATGGTTCTAGATCTTTGGGTCAGCCGCTGTCTAAACAGCGCCTTTCCCACTGGATAGTGGATGCTATTAAATTAGCGTATGAATCTGCAGGCCTTCCGCCACCAGGGCAGTTGAAGGCGCATTCTACTAGGGGTATGGCGACATCCTGGGCCCTCTTTCGAGGGGTGCCGGTGTCTGATATTTGCGCGGCAGCCAGTTGGGCTACGCCGCATACTTTCATGAGGTTTTACAGGTTAAATGTACTGGATTCCTCTGCTCCACTGTTTGGAGCATCTGTTTTACACTCTATGACGCCTCAGGATGCGGACGTATAGAGTGGTAGATAGCATGGTGTTGACTGTTCCACCTTTAAGACAGGTGTCATTACGAGCATAGACGCTGAGGCGCAGCTCCGCATATGCCTAGATGTACTGCCTACGCAGTTGCGTTATGACGTAAGTCTGTCCTACTGCCGAGAATCCTCCCTCGCGACAGCTAGGGTACACTGTATCCCATGTTGATGGTTATTTTCGACTTGAAAGGGAACGATAGGTTGCGGATGCAACCCCGGTTCCCTGAAAGAGAAAATAACCATCAAGCTGCGAGGTCGCTCCGGTAGCCTTCACGGCCTGAAGAGCAAAAGAGGAAGTGCATCCCCACGCGCGCAGTTAAGTAAGCTCCCAGGGGGGCGGGCTTACACTGCAGCTGGTGTGGGGGCCTATCGGCAGCTTTGCTATAAAAGCTCAGCCTACCGGTGCTGCCTGACGGCAATATCTCATGTTGATGGTTATTTTCTCTTTCAGGGAACCGGGGTTGCATCCGCAACCTATCGTTCCCTGTACCACATTAACACAGGCCGTCTGTCTGGTAACAGCGACTCAATAACAATGCAAAACCTGGGTTTACATACCCTTCCTTTAAGCCTCTGTACTTCGTCCAACTTAAAAGACGTTTTAATTGCTGGTTGTTTTTATAAATCCGAAGTGCCTCTTCAGGTTAATAAAAGAAGGCTTACAGCTTTCCTTCTTCATAAACTGAACTGTGCTTCGTTGTTCAATTTAAATCTTCCACCGTACGCCGTCTCCAACGCTAATGATTATGGGTTCTGTAGTTCACTCTATCCCTTACTTCTCACAACGGGATTTAAAAACAACCAGCAACACATTCATCTTAATACATCCCATTTATACAGCGTTTTCGTTTTGGTACAACCGTTCTTTTTACTTCATTTATTTTATTGTACCCTCTGTATACCTCATTCCTTCTACAATATATATATATATATATATATATATATATATATATATATATATATATATATATATATATATATATAATAGCAGCAGATTATTATACAAAATCAATGTTTTTTTTTCAAAACCTGTTCATAGATCCCTTCACCAGACCAGTAGTAGCATTCAATAGTTGTAATCTAAACCGAGCAAAACAATCTAGTTTAACAAAAAAAGGGAATAACTTTTCTGACTGTCCTTTACTTCTTTTTTATTTTAAACTATTGGTAAGCTATAAAAAAGGGATAAAGGGAGAGAAAAAAATGCTATGGACTTAAACCCTCGTTGTCGGCTGCAGACATCCACGTGTGAATCCTCCTCCACCCGGTTGTGCACATTTGAGACAGGACAGGTTTTTAAATGTGCCCCTAAACTGAAAAAATAGTGCGTAAATTGAGCATGATTCATACATTTACAGTCACTTTATCATGCGCGCTATAACTAATAAACCTAGTCCACAGGAGCGGGACTTTGGTGGGACAGGCGGTTCTCTCCCAGGAGGTAGAGGGTGTGAAGAATTTGGTATTGTACGTTAGCAGGAAGCTGCTTACGCAGCAGACTCACCAGGTATGCTGTAACTAAGCAATAACCCACGACACAAAGAAAACAAAAAACAATAACATTTTAAACTTTAAATTAAGTTTTATGCAATGTCTCCTTCTGCCAGTGCAAACTAGTTTTTTGTCTTTAGAAGCTACACATTTGCGGAAAAACATACTATTGCTGGGTATATTTTACCTTTTTTTTTTTTTTTTTTTTTTTTTTAGATATTCAAGGTTATTTTTTAGTGCAGTTTGAAAAACTAAAAATGTAACTGCTTATTTATATGTTTTATACACTTTGATAAGTAAAGCTGATATTTGAAACCACTGTTTCACAATAATCATGCTCTGCACCTTTACTTTGTATTCCTCCAAACGCACTGCCTAAGTCTCTTCTCAACCCTAGATTAACTTCTCTAGAACCTCTCAGGCAGGCATATCAGTCAACCTCAACAAATCTGCTCACTGCACTATAACACACACTGATGTCTGCAATTGCTGTTATGTATTTAACTTTGTATACCATATTTCTGAAAATATGCACCTAGGTTTTTGTCATATGCTCCCCTCGTTGTTAAGATCCAACGCAACCGATCTCTACCCCGATTGCAGATCCTGCAGTCCAGCGGAATGTGGTACTTAAGCCAGGGGTTGACCCAGATGCGCTTTGATCTTAAGACAATTAATGTTCCCATCCTGTAACTGAAGGCTATTGTTTTAAAATAATCTCCCGTTGATAAGTAGCTACAAAGGCTCATAAATACTTAATGAAGCATTTGATTATTTACAATGTTTATTTCTATTTACTTTTGCAGTTGAAGAATGCAGAATAAATGGAAAAATCTGCAAGATACATACATTAAAAAAAACAGAGCACTAAGAAAACTAAAAAGTGGAAATATGTGAGGCAAATGCAACTTCTACTACCATTAATGCAGGACAGGGAGTAGGTTTCTTTTGTTTAGACATATTTCCAAAACGAAGTGATCAAAGTAATTAATTACGTCACATAAAACTTAATTAATTTAGTTGACTTAGTTCACCATCTAGATGGTTTAATAAGGGACCTCCAAAAGTCCCAAAAGAATCGCAGGGCTCCAAATCTATACCAGGCAACATGTTTCCTTTGAATGTGTTTTATGATCACTCTGAAAGAATATATTTGTGTAGTATCTAATGATTACATTGAACTAATAATAATAATAATAATAATAATAATAATAATAATAATAATAATAATAATTCGCAATTTCACTTAAATGGTTGCATTACAACCTATGAATAGTTATTCTTTTGTTACATTTATCATTCACTCACAGAACATTCAGCAACAGAGGAGCAAGTTGCTGAGGAGACAGAAGAAGAAAATGAAAGTGTGTCATCTCCATCGATTTGCGCACCACAACGGCGCAAATTAAAAAATAATGATGATCCTGTTGGGAAATACCTGATGGCATATTTACAGAATCATCTTCATACTGCGAACTGGTATATTTACAAAAATACCAGTTCGCAGGATGAAGATGAGCTGTTTTTGCTCAGTCAGCTTGCACATTGAGAGCGAATGAGAGGTTTTGAAAAAGAAGTGCATCCGTTTGCAGAAAAAGATGTGCAAGGCCCCAGGTACCCTTTATTTGCTTGTTGCGATTGAGTTTTATCTTTTAAATAAATGTTTATCTTATTTTATCTACATTATTTCTTATATATGGGTCTAAAAATAAGAAGTGTTCCAATTATTACATCTAATTGTAAAACGCTGACACCTCAGCACAGCGTTAATACCGGTTCCCTTCACCTCTCTACATTATTCACACCTGTTGTTCCAGACCAGGAACGCTATATTCAAACTTTTTTCATTATTTATCTCTCAAGGGTTTCTTATGGTTATTGTATTCTTTGCTTATTTGAATGGGTTATACACATGTATATCTCCATTTCAATATAGCAGTTCAATATTCTACACGTGAAGTATGGAAGCAGTGCTCTCCCTGCCCAAGAGAAGTGGGGGGGGGGGGGGGGGGGCAGCGCTCTCCCGCGACCCCCCAGCTCTACACCCCTGCTCCTACCCCTGAAGAAAGCACAAGTGAATCTAGGTATACAGCAGCTCATAAATGAAGCCAAGTTTTCTCCAGCAGTTAATATTATGCAATCCCTCCCACTTCCAATGTTCCAGCCCAACCCACCATCACAGAATTGTTATACCACAATCTGTGAAAATTAAATGTTAGAATAAATAACTGCATGGTTTTGTAAAAAGCGTCTAATAAATATTTGTTTAGCTTACTTTATATTGAATCTTTTTTTTTGTTTGTTTGTTTTATTTTTCTACAAGTTGCAAAAAAAAATTTAAAAAGTTGTGTGATTACCTTAAACAGCTAATCTCTCAGGAGGACTGATGACTTCTCTCCAGTTGGTATTCTTTTTGTGCAGCTTTGGTCCCACCATATCAAGCACCTCCTTGAACTGATCACTTTTCATTCCAAAATACTGGAAGAATCTTGCACTGTCCAGTTTCCAGTTTGAACTAAACGGTGGTACTCCCCAAACCTTTTTCTTTTTTGTTTGATTTCATGTACCCACTTTCTCCTTTTTAGTTTCATTTTCTGTTTAAGAACATCAGCAGTAAAGCCTCTTCATCGATTGGGTCAATTTTTTCCCTCTCCCTTCTCTGCTAAAATCTGCAGTGTCTATAAACCCCAAAAAATTGCTTGCTGTGCGTGCTGCCCCCCGAGTCAATATTTGTGCCACGGTCAGTGAAAAAATCTGCTTGCCACCGCACTGCCCACGTCGCCTGAACCGCGTCCAGTGTGAAAGAGCCTTAATTCTTTGGCTATCTAGCCTATTTTACATGTCGATGATAGGCAATCAGAACTGAAGAGCAGCTCTTGAACTCATCGTCAAAGCATCGTAACACAGACTTATCAAGCAACAGAAAAAGGCAACATCTGAGTAATTACAATAAGAACCACTTAGAATGATAACAAACATAACAATGTATAACAAAATTAATTAAACTTAGTTTTAAGATATTTACTCTTTAATCAAGAAGTGTGGTAAATTGGACAAGAAATGCCCCAACTTCAGTAGTTCTGCATAAAATCATGTGTTCCTAACCCAGGGTTATATATGTGGACTCTGGCTTCAATACTGCAATCCCTACCTTGGTTGTCAGTGTCTTTTGTCGAATTACAGTCTTTGATGGACTGCTTTACAATCATCCAGTCCTCATTAAGTTTATTGCTGCGAGGTGCAGCACTGTGATCAGCAGGGATGTCATCCAAATACTTCAAGTGCGGGACCAGTTCCTTCACTGCAGCTCTATAGCTGTACCCTGAGGACTGCATGCAAAACAAAATCAACCAGTTTAACCAGATTAGAGGCTATCACATTTATTCCCAGCTGTTTGATACTGATATGCTCCATTATTCAAATGAGCCCCTGCACAACCCAGATCCTTTCTGCTAGCTGCAGTGTTTTGTTTTCTGACTGGTGCTGAATGTTGTGCAAACCGTAGACTGTGTCAAATTGTCAGGAGTCCCAATATGACTTAAATAAGGCTTTAAAATATATTGTCTTTCCCCTTATTGGCAGCTGTGTTATCACTCATTCCCTTTTCATTGTGCTGAAGATCTTTTCATTCTTTGCAGTTATTCATAAATTTGTTCTTAACATACATCCTCCACCAAAGCAATAACTACAAAATTACAGCAATCAGTGCCATAAAATTATAGGTCATCATGGACTACATTCACAGTAATGCACATGTGAAATAACTTCAGATAAAGAATTTCATAAACGTACTGATATAATCAAAAAAGTGACAGACAGACCGAGAGGCCCCTCTTATGCTCTAGATTTTTCTGTTTATCGGCTGTTTTTCTTTCCCCCATCAATATCTTTTAAAGAAAAGATTGTATCTTGTGGGATTATAGCTGTACCTAAAATATGGTGTTCATATACATCCTAATATTTACACACCTTTATAAAAAATATTTCAATTTTTTTAAACCTGGGAATGGTAAGCAATGGTGTGGTGTTGAATATTTTCATTTAATATTCAAAACTTGCCAGAAATGTAACAAATCATTTAGATGACTATGTTACAACACTCAGGCAGTACATAAAAAGCAAGAAGCGTTTAGTTAAAAAAATATCTATCTAAAAAGAAAAATATGTACAGCACTTTGACGTTACTCTCCGACACAAAACGTTTTCCTTTCAAATCCATTTTTGGTTTTGCTTACTGTGCCAGAAGCTGAAATATGTAACAGTAGACTAGCAACAGAAGAATTGATTTTTGGAGCAACAGAGTGACATAGTAAGGACAGGCAGGTTTCAATCTTGTAAAATGTCCCCCAAAAAAACAAAAAAAAAACATAGAAGACTATTGTACACTATCTATGAAATATTAGAATCAATATTATGTGCTATACATCTTCAAAATATTGATGAAACAATCTTAATGCAGTTAAATTTCTAATTCTCCAGTTCGAAACGTCTGACCTCATAATCATTTCTCAATAACCTGCAGGTTTACAGTATAGCTCATTTCTATAGTTTCTTTAATGGTCAGTGCAAGTCCCTGCAGAGGCCATGGGTTCAAGACCCAGCGGGGACCCACAAAGACAAAACAAGAGTCTCAAATTAGCACTCAGGCAGGCTGGTAGTGTAACCAGATGGTAAATAATCCCTAGCCAGCTAAAAAATCAAAACACAACTGGCATGGAGTTTATCTCTGGGTCCCCCTGCTGGCAAAGACATGGGTACAGTACCTCTAACAATAAAAGCAAATTGAGACTTGTACAGCTGAGGCCACTGTTAACTGTGGTTCCTGAAGTCAAGCAGACACATGTTTCATCAGTTTAAATGTTTTTTAAACTGTATTTCTCTCCATATGGTAAGTGTAAATCTCACCCATCATTATTATTTTGTACATGTGAATGGACAGGATTATTTACACCAGTGTTTGCCAACCTGAGGTCCAACGCCCTTTGGGCTTCCAGGACAGGGAGTCCTACCTTACACTTCTCAAACACATTCTTTTTACACAGCCACAGGAATTTTGATTTATATAAATATGTTTTACCAATCCCTTTTATTTACTGTATGTAAACTACAATGAGTACAGTGCATCGCAAATGTGAATCAAAGGTAAATGAATTGCAGTACCACAATAAAAAGTATAGTTCATGTAAAAACATTAAAAAGCATTTTTTTAAATGACATAGCCTATTCCTTGCCTCTGTTGCAACATTAATGTCCTTTATCGGCTGCAATATTTAAAAAAAAATGCAAAGAAAAATTACAGTGAGAAGTCTAAGAATTCTCAGAATATAAGATTTACCTGCACTACAAAAGATACTTCATATCAACCATCAAATGTCAAGGTACACACTGTGAAACCGTCAGATAGCTTGTCATTCACACGGTGGAAAGCCGAGACCAGAATATTCTTCTGATTTTGGGTGGGAAATGTTTTAAACGAGCTGGGACAATTAGATGCATTCCTATGGATCTTCAATTAATCGGAACTGCTCCCGGGGGCGGATCGTTTGCTCCCATCACTCCCCTGTGAATACCCCCTAACTTTATTTAACCAACTCACTGTTTCAGGGGGAATAAAATGCCGGTGCACACCCCTCATAGTGATTTGTATGCCTAGCTAAGATGCACTCAGACTGCCCCAAAGGTACAATATGCTGGTGACTATTAAACATGCCACATATCCTTGACTGCTCAAACAGTAATAAATTATACATGTCAAATATTCTTTTATACCCATTTATACCAAAAGAATATCCCATGACTTTTAAATCTTAGCAATGGCTGGACACCATTTGGATAATCAATGCTTTATAAAAACAACTTATTTTTCTGGATCTATCTGGAAACTTTAAACAATTTGAAAAACAATGTGCTTGCTTCTACTATTTTATGAATAACTTTAGCCTTTGTCCTGCCCACAATATTCTCTAAGAAGTTTGTCTAAAACATGGACAATAAATGTAATACTGATAAATTCCCCCATCAATTTGTGTAAAATAATAAATGAAAATATAGAGCACCTCAGAAATCCATTAACACTGTAAAACAAGATTAGGTCAGAAGAGCCTTCTTCTCTTATGAGGGCTTGCTCTCCTAAGTGCAGAGAACAAAGCAGATACTGAATCCCCTGTGAACAATGAGATGCAGTAAAAGCTGATGATCTCATCCATAAACTCTGACTTACAACCTTGAGGAAGGTTATTTTAAACAATAAAGAAGTCAGCTAGTGCACTCATTGACAAAAAATGCAATTGCGTGACTGTTGCCGACATCTTCAGAAATGTTAATATTGTGCTGAGCCTTTAAATGTTTGTAAATCATTAGAAACATGTGCCGTAACACTGGCAACAGCACTGTAAACAGAGGCCACCAGGACGGTACTGATTTGACGTCAGGTATTTGAATGGTTACGGAGGAATAAATGACCATTCCTTATGATTACCACATTTACTGGGGTTCAAAATCTGCAGCACATCTGTTCTCCAGAGTAGAGTCATCACTTCTGAGACTGCTCCTTGTGAATCATCAGTAAGGCTGTATTTATTTCATGGTTATCACGGATTTCCGTGAAATTTATGCACTTACCCGTCTCTGTCACCAGTTTTGTGATACAATGCCCATCTCTCAATGTTACAGAAGCAGTTGCTATTAGATACAGACAATAAATCTACCAGCTACCAAACCACACCCCAGTCTTGACTGCTCATGAACATGCATGACAGTGGCAATTTCTTTAAATTTGATCTTTAATTATATCTTTTTTGTGCTTTTTTTTTCTGCGGCAAATATTGAGACCCTGTGTAGTTACAAAGCGCTTCCTCAATTTTCACCTGACGAAAATGCAGCCAAAACAAAGCGAAGAGACAAGCTACGTTAATGTAACACAATTAGTCATTAAACAGTTTTAGATACTGTGATTTTTTTTTTTTTTAATCTGTGATCTTTAGTTGTTTTTGTGCATTTTCATTTGCAAGTGAACTGTGACATTAGGGCCTTATTGAGCACTATCTGCAATTTTGAATACTGACTTTGGATACTGTTTTAATTCTGGAAACTGCGTAGCTGTTTTTTTTTATTTTATTTGTTTAATCTTTTGCTAAATTGCATTACCTTTTATGTTGTATGCAGTTCTGTGCATGGGTAACATTTTGATTTAATTTTGCTGTTGGGTCATTAAAGGGGAATTTTACATACTGCTACAATAGGTATCAGATTTAAAAGTATGTACTGTATTACAATCCACATGTCGTCTCTTTTGGCAAGTGATATTTTCATTATCACATCGTTCTGAATTAAAATACTTCTGTTGAAAATATAGTACTAACAAAACCAATACAGTACATCCAAATGGCCTACTTAACAGTCTTTTCAGATATGTATTTTTGATATTGTATCATTTTTGTGTTCCCTGAAAGATGGACAAGGGTTGGAACGGGTCAAAATTAAATAATCAATCAGATATCCATCACATGCGTTTAACCGTCACTGAAGTCAAAATTTTATAGGGTCGGATATGTGAGTGCTGACTGTATGAAGTTCCCCGTGAAAATTCCTATTTGTGAAAGAATAGGTAAATATAAATATTTTTTATCACTTAAAATAAATGAAAGGCAGTTTAATCCAATCTAAATCTATAGTGGGGCCCCCACCTTCACCCCCAAATAAAAAATGTGTTTCTATCGAAAAGCTTTTCACAACCATACAGTAGCCCCTAAACTGGTTTGTCCATTTGTCCAGTTTTCAAATAAAATGTGAATTCATATAATAATTCTTCTTTAAGAAAATCTTTATTTTAGTGGTTTCAATTAAATAATATACATAACACAGGGTAGTTGTGAAATGTAAAAATAATAAATACTGTACTGCTATCTAGCTGTACTGGGTAACTATGGAACGTTAGGTTATTATCATAACCCTGGTTCCCTGAAATAGAAATGTAACCATTATTGCATGGGATATATCTCTTGTAGCCTGAATTACCTGAGCACTTATATCAGCTGCTCTTTTAAGAGCCCCTTATGCGTCGTGCGTCGTCTCCACCCCCAGCAGATAAAGACGATTGTCGTGTTGGGATCAGCGCCATTTATTCTTCAGGCCTGCTGCGTTGGAGTGAACGCTGTGACCTTAAAGGGTAATGGTTACATGTCCGCCTTTAACACTCTGGTACCAAAACCATGGTTCTGCTGGTAAAAGTATGAGGCGTGGCCCATACTGAAACGTGCAAATGTCTCTGACAGATGCGCCCTGGAATAACGCCCAAGAGGTACCAAGGCCTCTTGTGCAGTGACCTGCTCTGGTGGGGCAGGTTGGCTAGATCGTATGCAATCCTGACCGTGTCTGCAATCCACCTCGACAGCCGCTGTTTAGACAAGGCTTGTCTGTAGAACTTAGATCCGAAGCAAACAAACAATTGCTCGGATTGCCGCCAACTCTGGGTGCGGTCAACATAATACGCCAGTGCCCTAACTGGACAGAGCATATGGAGCTTTATCTCTCTGTTAGACTGGAAAGGAGGTGGATGGAAGGCCTCCAATTCCACTGACTGGTTGATATGGAAAGCAGAAATGCTCTTAGGGTGAAAAGCAGAGAGTAACCTTAGTTCTGTCCAGAAAAAAACAAACAGGCTTTCGCCGTTGAGAATGCTTGCATTTCACCTACCAGCTTGGCGCAGGTAATAACAAGCAGGAAAGCTGTGTTTAAGGATAGGAATTTCAGCCTAGCTGAATGAAGGGGCTTGAATGGCAGTCTTGCAAGTGTGTCCAGCACTACACTGAGTTGCCAGAGAGGGACAATGGTCCTTTCTAAGGGGTCTAACCTTCGAGCACCCTTAAAAAAACTGTTCCGCCAAGAAGTGTGTCGATATAGCCGATATAGGTGTGGAGGGAGATTTCCCTCCATCAAAAAGGTCCTGCAAAAATGGCAGTATATCTGCCATGGGGCAAGTGTGGTGTTCAGTGCATGCGACTGACACACATTGGACACCCCATTTGTAGCCGTCTCGTGAGAAGGTCTGCCCAGTTCCTCACCCTTGGCAGGTTAACTACTGACTGAAAGCAGGTGTTCGTGAGCCCATAACAAAAGCTTCTGGGCAACATGATTGAGACCGGAGACTGCCCTGGTGGCTGATATAAGCCACCACTGTGGTGTTGTCTCCCTTGTATCTCCTGGGAAAGTTGCTGCAGGGTCAGATGAACTGCCTGCAGCTCCAAAACATTTATTTGGAGACCCTCCCATGGGGGTTTCCACATGCCCTGACCATTCCAGACAGCACCCCAACCAAGGTTGGAAGCATCTGTGGTCACCACCTCTTTCCTTGTGATACTCCCCAGAATGGTGCCCAAGCACAGATAAGCTGGTTGTTTTCCCCCTGAGAGAGCTTCCAAACAGTGACAAGACAATGTGAGCAGGCAGTGCCGATCCATAACAGGGTGAAGGGCCCTGTGGTTGAACCAGCCTTGGGGAGGGCACATGTGTAGGTGCCCTAAAGGGGAGAACCTGAGATGCAGCTGCCATCAGGCCCAGAAGTCTCTGGAAGGTCAGTACCCTCACTGCTGCACTGGGCTCAAAAAGCTCCAAGCAGACAGTTAGCCTCTGGATCCTGTTGTCCGACAGAGTGGCGATCATGTTTACGGAATCGAGGCGTATGCCGAGATAGACAACCCTTTGAAAGAGCGTCACTCAGTTTTTTAAATGGTTCACCATGAAGCCTATCTGTTGGAGGTGTCTGGTGACCAGTCCCATGTGCAACACTGCCTGTGCTGGTGACTCAGCACATATCAGCCAGTTGTCCAGGTTGTCCGATGCCTTTGAGTGTCAGAGGAGCCAGTTTTTCCTTTGACCGGTTTTACAGGGATGTGAAAGTCATGGTAGCACGTCTGATAAGGGCGGTGAGCTCCTCTGACAGGAAGGGACTTACCGTGGGAGCCAAGATATCAGATTCTGAGTCCGCAGGCGGAAAGATGAATTCTTTGGCATCCATGTCCTCCTGGCTGGTTCTGGGTCAGGCAACAGTGCTGAGAAAACATGAGGGAGGGTGGGGCATCGCAGCAGCTCAGTCAAAAAAGGACTGCTGCTGGTTCATAGCTTCCAAAAGCTTTTCCATTTGCCCCACAACCCGGTCTTGGTGCCGAAACGCACTGAACCAGATCACTGGTACCGATTCTGGTATCAAACCAAGTAAGTGGTACCACCTCTGGTACCAAATTGGTACCGGCTCTGTAACATGAGAAGTGGTGTGCATGTGAAGACCTGAAAGAGACACTGCCAACTGCAAACATGCACTGTGAAACAGATAGGGGCTGCATATGGACTGCTAACTAGATAAAAACGTGCTCAAAATTATATATAATATTTTATTAAAATATATATAAGTATGAAAATATATTGACTCTCGAAGAGCAGTGCAGCAAAGGAGAGAGCATGAAAACTTAGCTGCAGAAAGAGACGGAATCCTGGGGTAGGGCCAGGGAGAGCCACCGGCTTTACGCAGCACACAAGGGGACTTAATCAGAACCTAGGCTAAGAAAGAATTATACACTTAAAATACACACAAAATTATTTCAAATTTCAATAAGAGAAAAAAAGTGAATATATCAACTTAACTCCTTAGTTTTGACTAAATGTCCGAGCTCACTCCTTCCTCAGGCAGACTGAAAGAAAAATGGTGCTGATCCCTATGCGACAGTCGTATTTATCTCCTGGGGGCGGAGACAACACCTGATGCAGACAGGGCTTTAAAGGAGCAGCTTTGATATAAGTGCTGCGGTAATTTGGGCTATAAAAGATATATCCCATTCGGTAATGGTTACATTTCATACTTGCTAGGATATGTAACGTAGTAATGGGACATGGCTTGTTTATTATCTATGTCAAAGCAGGGATATCTATTGGGAAACCATGACATTGAAAGATGAGAGAATTATGAGTTACCTTTGTAGTGTATGGGTGAGGTCTCAAGCAGATAGGGTTGCCCTCCAAAGTGAGCATGCTCAGCTTGTCGCACAGTCCCAGGTACTGAACCTGTGTGATGTCATCTATATTGTTCCCCTCAAGGTCCAGAATCTCTAAATGATCCAGCATGCTAACCTGACTCATGTCCGAAATATCATTATAGGCCAGGTAGAGTTCCTATGGGAATGTAACAGTAATTAATTATACAGTCGCAGACAAAAATATTGGCACCCTATGCTTATTATAATTTAAAGTAACAGATTAAGGACAAACATTTAGTAAACTTTAAACTAAAACTTTTTAACATAACTAAAAGTACACAATTTCTAGAAATTAAACAAATAATATTTATCAAAAAACAAATTAACTTGTTTCATTTAAAGTGTTAACGACAAAAGTATTGGCACCCCTGCTTTTGTATTTCATGTGTCCTCCTTTTGCTTTTATTACGGCCTTCAGACGTTCATGATAAACCAGTATATTAAATCTTGTTGGTGAAATCTGGACCGATTCTGTCTTGCATATTTCCTTCAGCTCAGACAGATTGGATACTTGGCTACATCTTTTTTTCAGATCATTCCAAAGCATTTTTATTGGATTGAGATCTGTTGCTTATGAAGGCCATTCTAGAACTTTAACCTTTGTTTTCTTCAAGAACTACAGAGTTGACTTAGCCATATGCTTTTGGCCGTTGTTGTG
This sequence comes from Acipenser ruthenus, assembly GCF_902713425.1. NCBI lineage: Eukaryota > Metazoa > Chordata > Actinopteri > Acipenseriformes > Acipenseridae > Acipenser > Acipenser ruthenus. Next base: position 14,905,274 of record NC_081216.1, on the reverse strand, counting down.
TTGGAAGATTAACTGTCTGCCAATCAGCCTACGAGGGAATGGTATCATTGTACTGGTATCATTTTGTCTGGAACTGTAATTGCACCTTTGAGTGGATGTGACACTTCACAAACAGCTTGAAGCGTTAGCTAAGCTTTTAAACTGTTAACAATAATACATTATTGCTGGAGGTTGTTATTTTATTGTAGTTTAGCAGAGATAGGGTCAAAATATCCAATCTCTGCATGTAAACTGGTCACTGTTTCCCTCAATTTCAACTATGTGTGAATGTGGCTGGAATGCAGGAAACTGTGGATCTTTGATGGGTCAATACATTAATCAGTTGTTCAATCTGGTTAAATGATCCAGGTGAGGATAAAATGTAAAAAAGCCTAGTCAGGGGCAGTTGGCTGAAGGAGCAGTTTAAATGAGAAGCTATTCCAGCAGTGATGTAAACACAGTACTTGGTAAATAAGCTTCCCATCACAGATCTGTGAGCACACCTTGATCCTGACCTGAACCCCCCGGCCATTTAGTCCTGGGCCTCTCTCAAGCACAGACTGTAAATTGTGCTTTGTATGGTGGTTTTGAGCCTGCCAAACACATTTCACTTGTGACCTGAGCCAAGTTCGAACCCACGGCTCCAGAGGCATGGAATTAAACTGCTTTGCCACCAAGCCTTCTATTATTTTTACATAGCACATAGTGCCAACTGGTGGACAAACCTAAATATAAAGTAAAAACAGATTTTTGTGATAGTGTGACAAGTGATTGTAGCTAATAAAATAATCTAATACATATTACCTGTTGTGCACATACATTTGTTATATAGGTCTAACATGTCCAATATTAAAATACAATCTTGGTTAGTAAAAGTGTTTTTATTTTAAAACATGATATATGGTCCTCATTTGTCAAGACATCTCTGCAAGACATGCTTTCATGTAGTGTTGCACTTGTTTGAAAATAGATATCCTGAGACTTGGAAACTGAGAACTTTATTTAACCTATTGTAGTACCAGAGATGATGTTTTAAAATGAAAATGCATGTCTGATAAAAAACATGTGTTTCTTTCAAAACTGCATACTTGAGACCAATGTAGTAAATAGAAGTGCAAACAGGTAAGATTTATTGAATTATTTTTACTTTAAGAACTAGTAAAGACATTCTTATTTTTTTCATTTATAAATACCTTCAAAGAACAGAACGAGGGAATGCCATCTAAGTCTGACAGCCCACATCGAGCCATCCACAGCACCTGCAGGTGGGATAGTGTGGTTCCAAGATCCCTGAACAGACATTACAGTAACAGGCAGGGTTAGTTCTTGGTATTTAATGACTATTTTTACAGTACATATTCCCGCATCTGGACTTGCTTCTATGTCTTGTTATTTGGATATGGAGGAAAAACATCATGGGTCAAACATTTCAATTTAAGGGTTGTTTTGTAACATAACAAACTGTCTGTCTGGTGAACTGTCTTATGATAAGGTTCTGGTAGCATTGCTCTTTGTTTTTCATCATCAGTGTTCCCACAGCATTCCCACTGGATTAATAAAAGGAAGATAAATTAATACTGCAAGCTGGGAAGAAAAGTGTTCTTTTTTAGGGGTATTGCGTTCTGCCTTTTAGTAAAAATAACTTGGTAATAAAATTAAACAAACATCTTGCATGTTATGAGAATCAAGATGATGCTAGTTTATGGTTTAAGGTGAAAACCATACCATGTCTTCAAAGCAAGCACATGTACTGTACAAGTGAGAAACCTGCAATCTTTAACCTTGATTTCACATGGTGTGCCCCAAACTGATTACATACAAATTACAACAAACTTTCATGTCATTTTCTAAACTATTCTAATTAAAAGGTAGGTGTGACAGTAATGACAGAGGTTGAGACTCAGAGACAGTTTAGAAGTTCAAAAATAAAGTTTTTAATACGTAAAAATACAAAATAAACCGGCACGAGGGCCAAACAAAAAGGTTTAAAAAACACAAACAATCAACACAAAAACAAAACGTACAAAAATACGGCTTCCAGGCTGGGCATTGCCTTCACTGGTTTGCAAAAACAAACAGAAAAACAGCACACACAAAAACACTCACTCACTCACTCTTTCTTTCTTTCTTTCTTTCTTTCTTTCTTTCTTTCTTTCTTTCTTTCTTTCTTTCTTTCTTTCTTTCTTTCTTTCTTTCTTTCTTTTAGAACTCTCTCCAAATGGGAGGCTGAGGCCTCCTTTTATGCCAGGTGGCTGGATGATAATTGAATAATTAATTAACTGATTGCTCCCACCTGACACAATCAACCTGGGCAGGGAGGAGAATTTAACTCCTTCCCTGCCAGTATTTCTAAGGGCAGAGCCCTGCTCTGCCACAGTAGGATAAATAGGGTATACGAAATTAGATAATTCTCTCACCCACATATCATTCATGTTTGTTTTGATTATATCCTTGATACTTATTTTTTTAAAAGTTTGAGCATGATTAATATAAATATTTACTAAAGGCATTCTGCATCATAAATGTGAGACTACACGGGAAAGAGTAAGACTAATCTGATTCCCTGTAATGAAAAAAAAAACAAAAAAACATCACTCATTGCTTCTCATTAGCAGCAGCAATTAACTAAAACATGCTGCATCACAACGCAATTGTCAATAGGGAAGCACGCACAGGTGTTGAAGGTAAGACTAATAATCAAATTAGTCTAAATCCCTTACCTTTAGTCTCACATTGATGCCACAAAAAGCCACTGTGGGGAACTAAAGATGATTTTGTGATGGTCTAGTTGAGCAGTGAACCATGCTGAGCTCAGACTTTTTAAAAATTATTGTAGCTAACAAAATAATTCCATAAAATTCTTCCTCCACGCACGGCCATTCAAATGTGGAGTTTAGAAAGAAACACAAGTTATAGCAAACATGTTTTTTTCATTTCAAAAGATGAAACCTAATACTACACCAGGTTAAAGAAACCGGTTTACAGGCCATGCTTTTAGACTGTCTTGTACTCCTTCAGTCATTTCACCTGAAGAGTGAAATTGTCCCCACCCCTTCACTGTCAGTCAATTTCCTGTCAGCTGCTTCCCCTATTGACTGACATGCTTCAGCCAGTAACATGCTTTGATCCAGAAGGCACTGCTGAGGTGAAATGACTCAGGAAGTGCAAGTGAAAACAGATAACCCAATAATAAGGCATAGAAACCAAGAGCTTCCTTTAACCTAAAGTAGTACCAGAAGTTTCAAAAGCACCCCACTTTGTCACAGTATATATAAATACAAGTAGCTTTCGTGTTAAGGCGGGATTGAATAGCAGTGATATAGAATTATGGGTAATCAGGATATGCAACAGGTGAATGGGTACTCCTGAAATGAATGAGTCGTTTTGATCCTAACCCCTTATCTCCAGAATCTGATATTCTCAATATAACTTGTACTAAATAATGTTAATACCAAGTTCCATGACAACCGGATTCATAGCTCTCCAGATATATTAGAACATGTAAGTGTAAGAAATGTTAACAGAAGGTTTACTGTTTAAGGGATTTGTAGTACTATTGGTACTGCAATAATAAAAATAAAAAATCAGTTTTGCAATATCTGAAGTTGGTATCTTACCTCACAGAGACAATCAAACTGTTGCTCATCTTCAGTTGCATCAGATTGGGTAAATAGGTACCTGTAAGATAATAGGCACTTTGTTTTAACATAAAGAAGACACTCAACAGACTCAATCATAGGTTCAACATGGCATTTATCCATACATTCTTTACATGCTTTTAAATCTTGATCACTACCATATACAATGAGCTACTGCTGAGGCTGACACTAAATATTTCATATGTGCATACAAATAGTGCCTACATATTTAAGTAGGACAAACAATGCTTTCATTTCTTGCATCCTGCAGCAGTTGTGAATTCTGACTTCACTGCATAAAACTCTAAAACATGGCATTTATATAGTGCTGTAGAATGTTGTCATATTTTGTTCCTGCTACAAGACAAGCCAATGACAAGGGTCTATAAGATGGGAAATTATTTGTTTTACTGTAGAAGTTGTTTCACCTTCAATGGTACTGTAATAGGGCATTTTTGCAGACTTGACTATTGTCACATTCTTAGTTTTTCCACGTGAATCGAATCCTATCTAGGCCAACTTGTGCAATTTTGCTAATTGACTTTGCATCCAATTATTTTAATATGTGTGTCATCCTTAAAGAATGCCAACTTTTATTATTTTTCATATCTCATAATGCTAAACAGCATATTGAATACTGAAGTTGTTTAAAAATTGTCTTAAAATCAGCCTACAAAGGATTCAATTCACATAGAAAAAATATGAATGTGTCAGTTGTCCCGTTCATTTTGGCAAATATATCCTATAGTAGTTCAATTAAAGGTGAAACAACTCCCATAGTAAATATTTCATTTTTGGCCGACACATGTAGGCAAAATGCCCATGTAAAGCTGAATGCAATATACACTATTGGGACATATGAATACATACAGCATTTCACTGTATTATGCATTGTTCTTCACTATCTTGTAAAGCGCTTTGTGATGGTGGTCCACTATGAAAGGCGCTATATAAAATAAAGATTGATTGACACTCCACTGCAGTAAAATAAAAAAAACATACATCTCAACCCCAGCCATTCTGCATTAAAATATAAAATACATTGCTACAGTTGTGTGACATCTAGACTTACTGGCCTGACAAAACAAAGACTGCACAATAAGCCACTCTCAACATAATTAGATGCAGCCACAAAACATTTAGAAACATAAAAAAATGCAATGAGTTGCTGTATTTCATATATACTTTAAATATGTGGTAGTACTGAAATGATGTTAAAATATTCAGCTACGCTAATCTAATTTGACAGGGTTTATGAAGCTGGCACTTCCAGAGCTGTGTTCTCACCGATATTTCCTAGGCTGTTTTCCCGCGTATCCACACACATCTCCAGAACCTTGACTAGTCGCAGATCATCAATGCCCGCCAGAGCTTGCTGGGGATGATTAATGTACATAGATGTAAGATCTTCACATAGCTAACACTTATCACATAACTTATCTCACACATATGCCATGACAGTGTGAGAGTTTTTCATGTAAAACAGAAAATGTGTTTGGGTGGTTTGTAATGCTTGTTTCGTGAACAAACTCAAAGCTTCATAGCATCCTTATGAAAGCTTATTACAGTAAAAGCATAGCAAAGTGCAATAGAGCATAGTTAAAGCATGCGTAAGCATTGTAAAGCCCAAGAGGTACGGTAAAGCATTAAAAAAAAAAACCATGACAAACCATGGTAAACTAGGGTAAATGCATACTATATCCATGGGAAAACTGAGGAATTTCTGTGCAAATTTACTGTGGTAAGCTTTATAAGGGTATCACCAGCATCAAAACATCTAAATTGTCAAAGTAAACATAACTACGCCATTTATAGTATGTTAGCTCCATCGTATCATAGATTAATCCATCATAGGTTAGGTGTGTTTGAAATTAGGATGTTTGGAAACATAAATCATGCAACTACATTACCTCAAACACCTAGCTTATTACTGTACATTATGTCTACAGAACAGCAAAACTATATAGTAATGGGTGCTAAGAGTACAACATAAATGTGCCAAAAAACATGTGGTCATGTTACCAGATTAGGAAACCAAAAAAAAAGTAATTTGTTTGATTGTTTGTTTGTTTATAATGCATGTATAGTAAATTGCAGCCTGGCCCTTGCAAAAGGAAAAACAACATTATGACATCAGTGTCGGTGAAAACTATAGCTTTTCTTTTTTCTTTTTTTTTTTGCAAATGGTTGATTTGTTGTTCTGCTTTATATGGTGAAGATTCCAAGTATTATAAAAAATAAAACACAGACTGCATCCTTTTTGGGGTCCTCATTCCATGTCTGTCACATTCTACATGGTGAATACGATAACTGCCTTGATTTAGCAGCAGTCTGCTTCCAGACTCTTATAGATGTTTTTGATTGCATTTGGCTGTAATCCGGTAAACTCTATTTTAGATATTTGAATCTTTAAGCTATTTCGTAATTATTAAGCGATTATTAAGCGATTATGAGGGCTCTTTGTATGTTTGTGCACTGGTGTTTTTTTGTTTATCTTAATAATAGCACAGTCACTCTGTAATCTTCACTCTCTCTCAAGCAATTGTGGAAAATTTTGAGGTAGTTTTGTGATGTGAAATAAAACCCAGACATTCAGAGGTGAAAGGCATAAGAGGCTAGTGAATAAACCAGCTGTGCCACTTAGCTCCATAAATTTAAAAAAAAAGACTTTCTTCATAATAGAGGAATATTCCATGACTGTTTATTAATATACCCCCATTTTTCAATTTGAAATGCCCAATTCAAATAATGCCTCATTGCTGTAACTGAAGCTCCAGCTAATAAACCCTGCAGGCAAAGGCCCAGCTTGGGAAGTCTACCCTAGACGGATGGTAAGGTGCATAAACGATTTTCCTCATTAACTATACAGAAGCGCCAATGCAGTGCTCCCTTTGGGCCCAAGATTGGCAACTCAGCTGAAGTTTCAATTCTTAAAATACATTTGCTTCCCTTCACTGAAATATATTTTACTGTCTACCATTCACTGAGCCTTTTGTCTCAACATAATCTCAATCAGACCAATGCAAAGTGCCAATAAATCAGTTCTCCCAGCAGCTTAATGGCCAGATACCACTCAATGTACTCAGCTGGCCTTAGTCACCTGAAAGCAATCTTACAGAAGTGGCTTGTGGCATGCCATAGAGGCCCCTGTGCCAGCTGATTTATAGGCTGCCTGAATGATCAAATGAAAGAGAACAAATCTGTCTTTTTTCCCAAAGCAAAAGGACAACAATGCTTCTCAAAAAGTGGGATCTAGTGCATATGATATTTAAAGATAGAGTGGTTTAAACTCCTGTTTGTTAATGTATTGTTATTGCCATGTATGTACAGTATATGTTACAGGTACGTACAGTATATGCATGGGTGAGTTATTCATCAAGGTGTACCTGCAATTACCCACAAATATAGGAGGTTAATGCAATCCAGATGGCATTAACACTAAAACCCCTTCTCTCTTGTACAAGGTAGCTCCTTTTGAATGGAAGGCTTATGATGCAGAATTATATGGTCCTTCGATAGAACCAACTTCACTCCTTTGGGGGGTTCCCCACTGATGATGGAAATATAATGAGGCTTGGGAACCCATTGATATGCAAAATAGTGAATTCTGGCCAACTCTGATATTTTAGATGGAAGAAATACCTAATAAAATAGCCCTCTGTGCTCAAATTGAAATGTGTGAACATAATAGTTATCAGTCCAGTATCATTGCTCCCTGTGAGAGACTCTTTCTGAAAAGGCAGACACATACCCAGCTTAAAGTATGAATATCAGAAGTGTGGAACTAGGCTGCCACAAGCAGACCCCAAAACATGCCCTGTCTGCACTCACATGGTGAAGCACTGCAAAATGCTGTTTGAACGCAATGATGTACAAGGATTATCATTCTCTCATTTGAATGTTGAACCAGACAATGTGAAGAGAACTGAATGTATGGGGTGTGAAGTAGATCACCCAGTTAAGTGGCTCATCTGGGAAACAACCTCTCTGTCTTGAAATATTAAACGGTTCAAGTTTAAAGCTGTCCCCCACACTTGCGATGCTCAGCACAGACCCAGTGGTGGCATTTACAGACCCAGACAGCAGAATCAGATATAGACTTTCAATCCTGGATGCAAACTGGACACTGTGATTAGACGACCATTGTTAAAAGTAACTGTTCAGGGCAATAATATTATAATGTTGTAAAACTCTGTACTGGTTTAGAAATCGTTAAAACATGCAGAAATATTATTGCAGAAATCTGTGTTAGCCTAAATGAACTTTCTACAAGAATACTGCCCTAATGTAATAACCCCGATGGAGCCCCTTTTCTAATGTCCCTTATCAGCATAACATCTTAACCCAGACAGGGGCCCCTCACTTGTAATTCTTATCTAAGACTGTACCAATACCTTCTTTGTACCAGAAGGATATGTTTTATCAAGCAAGGCTAAATGCTAACTTAAAGACAGGTTGGTTGTTTATTCTTGGTACCCCAAAAATATATTTTAAACTGAGGCAGGACTCACTGACAGAACAGGTGCTTTAATCTGGGGCACCTCATCTTTATAATCTTTATCTTAACAAAGTGATAGAACTGTGGTAATGGAGAAACATGTTATTAGCTTTAGAGATGACCTCATATATCCTGGGGTTAGAAAAATAAGGAAAGCCTGGTACTGCTTATTATTCATTTTAAAATATATTATTAATTTTAGAGATAAAGGCTATCTAAAAAGCCAGATATTTTAGGTTTAATTAAGACTTCTGACACACAAAGCAGAGAACAAGTCTTATAAATACTGGGGCAAAAGTGCTGGTTATTCATCAGTTGATTTTGGTAACACAGACTCCCTCTGGTCCACCTCCTGGAGATCTTCCTGCAAAGCTGACTGCTGGTGTTGTATTCAGAGCCTCGAGTTTGGACGACTGTCCTTTCTTTGTTCTGTTTAATATTTCAAGACAGAGAGGTTGTTATATTGTTTGCTTTAGGATAGTTTTGGGTGCTTTTAGACTGATTGAAAGTATGCATTGTAACCATATTGCTTTATAGTATTAATGCTGTTAGTTTGCACAGACACCGGACTGCCCGGATTGTCTATAAGCTCGGATTCGACATTGATCTGTGATCACTCGATCCATTTAAGAGTTAGTAAACCGAAAGAGTAAATATATACTCTGATTCATTAAACTTTGAATAAATAGAGTCTGTGTGATTATTCTTCATTGAAGGTTGTCTGGGTATGTGAAAATCTGTAAGCCAGTACACGAAGGATCCACTGTAGGAGTTTAAACCATCTATTTGTCCTCTTGTCATGCCTCCCCTGGTTCTCTTACAGAATAAAAGAAATGCTCAAACGTGACACCCGGTACTGTAAAATGCTCTAAAATGCTGCGGATTAACCAGGGTATCATTTGTTCAATGCATCCTCTAAGTAACTTATAAGTTTATCTTTAAATAGGCTGTAGATGTTGTAATGCTCCAGTGCATTTAAGTACCTACACTATAATTGAAAAACCAAACATCCACTTAACACCTACAATACACTGTTTAGGACTGATGAGGCAAAATGGTTTTAAAGAGATTTTTTAGAGACTAGAACAGTTTTGTGTTTACCAGCTTCTCAGGAGATAGATACTCATCCACTAGCAGCTCATTGTCTTCATATACATCCGGACTTGGGTTCATTACAGCTGATCCACTGAATTCTGTTACCCAGACTCTGGCTGTGCCTGGCCTCATGAGTGGGTCTTGATGAGACTCCATTGCACTGCTACAGCACCTGCTATTTGGGATATAAATGATGGTTGTGTTAGTGATTACTGATCAGTCACATTTACTATACAGCTGCTTGAATGTATTCTGTGGCAAAAATAATCTTGCATGTAACCAAATATAACAGAATTTATAAATTACTATATCATTGAAGGAAACCTGTGCATAAATCCGTCCTTCGGATGAGACGTAAAACTGAGGTCCTATTGTAAGTGACTCTGCAGCAGCAGCTGTGATGCATAGTTCACCCCCAAGTCTCTGTCAGCCGATTTGGATAAAAAGCATCTGCTAAATGACTATAATAATAATAATAATAATAATAATAATAATAATAATAATAATAATAATAATAATAATAATAATAACCATCATTTGATTGGATACTAGCTTTATTTTACTTACAGGAGAGATTTTTTCTACTGTAACACAATACAAATTATACTTCCAATTAATTCACAATTAAAAAATATTCGAACATTCATGTACCTTTTTAAAGAATATTAAAACATGAAAATCCGTTCATCCCAGCACTTTATTACATGAACAGATATATCTGATGCATAAATCAGGCTAGTCATTTGTATATGATCCATATTTGGATAATAAGCTATCTCTCTGTAGCTTACTTAAACCTCATTATTATCCATGCAGGATGAGGCTGTATATCGGCCTGTACTAACGTTTTTACCTAGAACTCATCCAATTGTGTAGAACCAGAATATGTGGTACATTGTCAGAATGTGGTACGCATACCCGTTTAACGCCAGAAAATGGTATACTGTTGCTGTGATTGACTACTGCACAAATCACTACGAACAGGCCAAACTGTAAATAGACCACCAAATCGTATATGTTTACAATGTTAGATAACACAATGTGTTGCTCATCAGTTAAAGTCACATACATTTGTTGAACTGTGAAAAAATATTATGTTAAAAATAACTTTAAGGGCCAAACTCAGTACATCGTACTGCGTTCAGATGGTCATTTCCTTTCGTAGCAGTACACGGCGTAGCACAAAATAATACCACACCCGGTTCAGCACATTTTTGCAGAAAATGATATTTAGATAGAAAGAGATTCCAGTTTTACACATTCCCACCCACCACATCACCATCTGTCCCGGTTGAGGCTCCCAGAAATGTGGTAGCCTTATATTTGCACAAGCAAGGAGTGCTGCTGTTGTATTAATATAAAGTTGCCAAGTGACCAATAATTAATAAACAATAGTGTACACAAGTTAGTTAAAATTAATTAAAAACATTATTATAACAATAGTAAAATACATAGCATTGCGTAGTAAGTAAACATAGCAAAAGCCCAGGCAAGCATGCTAAAATAACTGAAACAAATACTGTAGAAATGTATTTACCATGGTAAACGAAGCGTACCGGTAAGTTGCTATAACGTATTTGTGTTCCACTCAACAAAGTATTACGATCAACCATAAACATATGCATTTGCTTAATATTAAACAACATAGCATTTTTCACTAATTCTGTGACTTCTTAACCTTTATACTAAACTTCCTTTATACATTTATAATAAACTACAGTAACACAGCTTTTGTTCTTTTGCTGTTAATATTTTAAGAAAACACACTCAATGCAAATATAATTTAAATTTGCTTACCTTCAGAAAATAAATGACTCCTTCCTTATACATTTTATTCATCCAATAAAGACCCAAACGTAACTCGACAGTTTGGTTAGCAACGGGAGAGGAGCTTCCTGGAGACACAGCGGAATGCGAAAAGAATTATGGGAATTGTAGTTTATACGCCCAGACTCAATCAATCTTTGTTTTATATAGCGCCTTTCATAGTGGACCGCCATCACAAAGCGCTTTACAAGATGCAGTAACACCAAAATCTATAATACTTTAAATACAGAGAAGTGCATAATACATGATATACAGTAAAAAAAAAAAACAAAGAAACAAAAAAATCTAATACAATACAGTGAAAATGCATAATACATGAATTAGTAGCAACACCACAGCAGCTAATAGCAGATATCAGGCTTAAAGAGCATGGAAAGAAAGAGAGAACAGGTGGGTCTTGAGAGTTAATTTAAAGCGAACAACGGTGGGAGCGTCACGGACCAAAGCTGGTAGAGAGTTCCAAAGAGTCGGAGCCATGAAGCTAAAAGAGCGTTCTCCAAGTGTGGTACACTTGAGGGATCTTTACCGACAGTTTCCTTCACAAAAACCCAAACCCTACCCGTCCAACGATTGCAATGAACCTTGGCATGAACAGGCACAGGTAGTAAGTATACTGTATATAGAGCTGATGCTGATCTACTTATTCATGACAGTGTCACCTCGTTGGATCTTCTATCGAATGCTTGGGGTTTAATTGTCATTTTTAATTAAACAATACATTGCCATTTATTATTTATTATGTTATTATGTACACACATATAACACATGGTCTAATTTGAGCATACCGATAGCTCATGACATACATTTACATCTGTAGAGGGTGGTATCTTACTCACATATCAATACATGTTTGACATGGCAGCCTAGGCTTAAGAACGTCCCTCTTTTTTTGGTGTTCTTCTTCTTAATCTTACTTTTAAAACCGAGAACGCTCATCAAAAATTGCTACCTGTTTTTTTTTTTTTTGGATGAGAAAATACGTGTTTTGTAAAGTTACATTTTACTCCACTTGTAATAATCTGTTTTATGATAAATACAGACAGCTGGTGTTAACAAAAGGTATACTGTAGAACTAGGTACATTTTTTAAATAAAAAAGCAAAAGTTAAAAAAGGCAACTATCTGATGACTGCAAATTTTTACATTGAAGTAGCGTTTTCTTGCCGCTTTAAGTAAACTCTTAAATACACCTTTGTAAAATTGTTTTGCAAAGGTATTATTATTATTATTATTATTATTATTATTATTATTATTATTGATATTTCCTGGTGTAAATTCCGATAATGTTGTTGATATTAGTTTAAAAATAAATAATGTTGATTATATTCCATTATTTTAGTTCTACTATATATTTTTTAGAATTTTTTTCAAACTACTCTCTGTATAACCACGAAGATTAATTGTTGGGTTGTTTTAACTTGACCAAAACGCAAATAACGTTTGGTACATGTAGTAGATTTTGACAAGGTAGCAAAATGTGGCGCTTATACAGGTCATATTTTGCTACCGGTAGCAAATTTAGACGAAGTAGCAAAAATTGACATTACACAGGTAAAGTTGCCATGAGTGACACCCAGTTAGAAATTAATGCTTTGTACCCGCGTTTTATTTGGAAAAGCCCTGGCCAATCAAAACTCAAAGGAGCGCTGGTCTTAGCGGCTCGAGTGATGCGTTCATGGGGCGGGGATAAAGTGCAGCCTGGGCGTGGGATGCCTGCAGTATTTACATAGCATTGTAAGCAACGGGTTAATGAATGATCAGTCACTGGAACATTTCTGGGAAAAGTGCAAAAAAATGCAAAGTGATATGTGAAAAAAAACAGCAAAATATCGAAGATTAATAAAATACTCATTCAGCCGCTGGATTATTCCACTTGATTCCAGCTTCCAGTGGACTGCCTCTTTTTTACTGCTCAAGACTGCGGAGTGGTAAGTACATACTGCCCGTGCTTTTTCTGATTTACAGTCAAGACGACCCCAGTATCTGCGCTATTGTTGAAATAGAAACACTTCATGTGTAGCTATGAAGTTTAAATTAATGTACGAGTGAATGAATGAATGAATGTAGTGTTGCAATGGCAGTTAATTTTGCACTGGACATAAAAACAATACGGTATTCCTCTTCGCCTTATTTCCAAGTTGTTCGCAATGAAATACACAGTAGCCTATGGATGCTGTGGTATAGTATGAATCGTTTTGTCTAAAGCATTCGCTATGATATAACCAGCGTATTTTAAGAAGTCCAAATTGAAACTTTCTCTCACATAACCGTGTTTTGCTTGGATTGCAGTCGCACAGAAGCGAAAAGCTTCATTTGATTCAAATTACGTAGACATTTCATTAATTAACCATTTTAAGTTGTAGCCATTACTTGTTATATTTGAAAGAAACATTGTCTTTTTGATGTTGTTTTGTTATGCACTGAAGCGTTTCTTTGCTGACAGTCTGTATTTTCCTCCTGGTTGTTGCTCACACGACACACAGCACAGATCCAACGGGCTAGGGTGACGCCCCGGCAGAACAAAACCGAAACCTTTTAATTGGGAACACTGCGGAAGTTGCATTCCTGTACATTTAATTTGTTAAAAACAAACTCTTACATTTAATGTTTCAAAGCACTTTTTTTTTTATAAACGGTCAATATTATTATTTCCAATGTAAATACAAACAACGCTGATATTAAATAGCCTACATAATGTTGTTATTCAATCTTTCCAAACTGCTTGTACGTTTTTTCTCTTAATGATAACATGGTAATATGCAATTCATATTCAACAAAGAATGTATGTATTTTATAAACTGATTAAGCTTTTAGAAAAATACTATCTCTTTATCGTATTTTTTTCTATACGAAGCGACAGTATTGTACAAATGAGCTTGGCTGTCATGATTAAGAAGAAACCTCATTAACTATTTTTATTGACAGTTTTACCACTTCTTAAATATAAAATATAGCTGATTTTAGACAGCAGTAATCCATTCATCAGACTTTGTGTTGCCTCAATATATGATTATGAGCTGGACAGACGTTTTGCTTATTTCAGTCCAGTAGTATTATGAAGTGTGATTTCAGTAACACAACAGTACACCACTGGTAATGAAAATGTGCCCAGAGAGGTTAATGGTACAGGTGATTCAAGAATGGTAAATTGTATTTTATTGTTTAACATTATCAATTTAGAATGACCACATTCTTACCATTAAAATACAATTACTACACTCACTGTGGCCTAACATTGGCTAATGTTTACAAGGACTTAAGTTCTGGCACACAGAGAATGCAACGTTCTTTTTCTAAAATTTGATGTCACCAAACTATACTTTTCAAGATTTTGGAACTGCACGTTCCAAGCGTGTAAGGGATCGTACGTATTTCACCAGACATATTGTTTTAACTTGAAAATGTATATTACAGTGAAGCTATTGATACCGATGATCGCAAGGTAACAATAAAACACATTAATAGAACGTAGTTCAGAAAATAAACTTCAAAGGACTTAGTAGTGGCTAGCCATTGGCACTTTTGCACAGCACAGTAACAGATCTCCTTCGTGGTGCAATGCATATTAATGGGAACATTTAACAAATAATTACATTTAACCATCCTCGGAGATAAGGGGGGAAAGAGAGATGGCGAGAAGAGCACTCTGGTTACACTTGCTGTAAACGCTGATGCCACGATTTCTGTAATAGCGTCCTTAGTCGTTGTAAGCACTCTTTTTTTAATGCAATGCGCGTTTAATTGATTTGTTTTCACTGCGTCATCTTAGGAAAACAGAACCAAGGTCTAGAACCGGGTAATTATGATATACAGACCGGTCCATTATTTTCTTACGAAAACCCAGATTACAACCTCGACCCAAAACATGTTTTATTTTTAAACTAACCTTCTTAGTTACTCCTGTTCCCAATATGTTCAGCAAGGCCAATACAAATCATTTTTTTCTTCAGCCCTGATTGAATAAAAACCTTGTCATACTATTGCTTAATTCTTTGTCTTAACGTCTAATGTTTATATTTTTGGTTTGTAATAAAACTACCCCTTCTTCTGTGTCTAAACTTAAGGCATATAACTAAAGCTCCTTTTACAATGGCACTCCTACCCGGGTCCAGACCCTGGTCCCAGTGACCCACCTCAGGATTTGCCAGTAGTATAAAATTGTATTGAAATACAATTGTAAGTAATACAAAGTATTAACATGATGCTATTGTAGCAGTCCGATCAGTGAAAGAAAATCACTTTCAGACAGGCAATGCTTATTCTTGCGTCTCCCGGATATACAGTAACTTGATTATGCCTTTTCCAATCATACAAACAGGAATATGAACTGATATTCTTGGAAGTCTGAAGTCACGCACTGACTACATGCTTGTACCACAACCTTCTCCCCATAATTCCTCCACCATCCCTGCAAGCACTGCGGCACATAACATCACTCTCTTAAAGCTACAGCAGCTCAATTATAAATCATTAGAAAATGATTCAGTATCATCAGCCAATCAGCTTCCAGCTATAGCGGGCATTAATACACGGTAGATACCAGCTGGAACGTCACCGCATCAGTGTGAATCAAATTTCAAATCAATCCGCCCAAGTACTGGCTTTTTCATTTTAACTTGCAGTATTTTTAAACAAAGACACAATTATCCACCAAAACCAGCCAGTCAATACTTTGCATCCATGAAAGCAACCAATCGTGTAGCTGCAACTGCCGAGTCAGCCAACCACAGCCTGTCAGCTCGACTGGAGCTCAGACACAGTATCTTCAACAACAACAACAAACCGAGACCAGGGCCGGGTTAACACATAGGCAAACTAGGCAGCTGCCTAGGGCCCAAAACAATTGATTTATTTATTTTTAAACAGATACATAATTGTGTGCAAAGAACTTCACTCCCTGACATTTCAACCAAGGCAGTGTATGTCACTTGTGTTCACACAAAATCAGAGTGGCTGACCCGGAACTACTCTCGCTCACTTTTGCGCGGTGACACAAGTAAATTCCAAGTCAGTCAGTTTGATTTTGCTTGAATACAGCAAATGATGTCTATATTTTTTGTGTTGCTTTGCGACTTTCGCAATTAGCTCAAATGACATCTACTGTATACCTACACCTTATGTGATGGCAGTGAAAAGTATCAAAACAATGATGCCAGTTACCAATAATGTGCTGAAATGAGAATACACCTTCTTTAACCAAGTAGCCAAAGCACAGCGAGCTCGGGAGACATCGTCCAGCTTGCAATGCTTTTACCACAGATTGTTATTGGAAATGTGCTGGATAGCCTAGATGGAATTTATACAGTAATGAGAGACTGACTTGACGGATCTTAGACAGAATCTGGCAGCTGATGAAAAATAAATAAATACATAGATAATATGTATGTGATGGCTAATATATTATAATGTGATGACACACTGATAGAATTATTTTCCTTCCGTCTCGTCAGCCAGCTGGTCGGGGTAACTTTTTTCTTCAAACCCGATTTCCACACCACGTCAGTGCGAAAGTGCACACCATGAGTGCACCCCTTACATAAGAAATACATTTTTCCTTTTTGTTTTGTACTTGTCCTTTTTATTTTTGCTACTTCTAGTTATACAGTGCTACACTTAATAAAACATTGATTACAACACCTCGTTTTTTATACACTTATCGTCAGTTTTGTAATACCAGTAAAAAGTTGTCTGAATAAACACACCTACAACAAAAGTACAGATGTGGGAAAAGCTTGCAAATAGGAATGTACAATATGTGCTTGTTTCTTCTTCTAGTTTTAAAATGTTAACCTCAAGGTTTTTTCCATTGTCTCCCCTTACATCGCATGATGTGCACATGTTAAGGCACACTGCTGCGCTGAAGGGGTGCACTATCTCAGGGGATGCACTTTCACATGCTACACCGGGTCGGTGAACACAGGGGTGATTTCTGTATATGTCATTCATAAGGTTGAAGTAAGGAAAAATGGATAGATTCGCCCCACTTCGGGTTTTTTTTTTTTTTTTTTTTTGCTTTATAGTACTGTGCTTCTAAAACTACATTGATAACAAACTTGAACCACAGTTCTCTCAAATCTCATCATGATTTCTTCCACCATCCTTTTAAACACTTCTCTGTTTCTTGCTGTCAAGCTGTTTTACGACTTTAAAATCCTTAATAAAAGTGATGTCTCCTCATCAGACCAAAAGTCGCTGCTTAGCCATTTTTATAGCTGTTTTGGCTGCCACTGTACTACCATTGAGTGTTTTTTATAGTTCAGGATAATTGCTGTATTGAGCTTCAGTGCAGCCTGTGTACTGGCAGGTTACACGAGCCTCTGACCTGCTATGCTAGGGCCAGACTCTGATCTTTTATTCGATCGCAAAGGTTAAAAATGGAAAAGTGAAATGTTTAGTGAAGCACTGCCATTACGTATTCTGACCCCTGTCAGTGAGATGAAGTTAAAAGCTTTGCAAGCACAAATGCAGACGAACCTGGCTCTTGCACAGTGATGAAGACACTCCCTTGTTATGTGCATGGGCTCCGGTTTACACCCAGTCTCCGTTCAGGTCACACATATATTCTTGTGCTGTTACAGGTAGTAGCAGGAGCTCACAGAGTACGCTTTATGGGGATGTAAAGAGACACACAAAATGCTACAGAAGCCACTGCAGCGTTTGCAAGAAAGGCATTACTTTATCTTTGTTGTATCCTGTGTTATCCGCATTGCAGCAATGTATTTTTTTTATTCACACATCACTTGTAAATCAGCCAGGGAATTTGTTTTTCACCTTTCACTTGGGAACATTTGCCAAGAGAGAGATTTTTTTCTTCTTAACATTGCAGTGTGTCCAGATCATGTTCCCTCCCTGAACAACGCTGCAGCTCTGATTTGAAATGAGTGGCATATAAAAATATCAATACAGAATTCTGTATAAAAATATAATGCCACAATACGGACAACACAGGATGCAGCAAAGGTAATGTGTTTCTTGTAAACACTGCTAGGGGTTCTGGAACACTAAGTTAATGACTAAGGATAGATTTATTTTCCTGTTGGAATTTAAACAGATTTTAGCTAGATCTTTTTCAAAGTACTTGGCCTAAAAGTAACAAGAACCATGTTCTCCATGCTGGGTTACTGGTAGTGCTACCCTCTACTGCATTGCTTACCTGCAACAAGAGGTGGCAGCTCCAGGGATTTACCAGGCCCAGCCCTCCCACAAGGGCCCTGTTTCATGTTAATTAACCATGCAACTGATCGGGCAGTCACAACAAATATTCAAATCTCCTGCAGGCAATCAAGGACTCTAAAACCATAGATATTTTTAAGAAACGACTAAAAACACATTTTTACCTGTTGACATTCCATCAGAGTTAGGTTTTTATGTAATTTGGAATGATGTATCGCTTTGTATTATACTAAAAATATGTATTGTCTGTGTACCTGCTGTGTTTTTACAAAATTAGTATGTTATGGTATTTCAATACCATTCTCCAGGTGAGGGAGAACATGATATACAGCTGCACGGAGCCTTTGCTTGGGGTTGGCACATGATTGTTGGCACATGACGGGGCTTAACACTAGAACGACCGCGTTTATAGGCATACCTAGAACAACCATGACTGGTCAATTTGACCGGCTTATTAAATACAACATAAACATTATAATGAAAGGACAAACATAGTTTTATTCAGGAATGTCATATAAAGCATTTATACAACCGAAACATTGTAAATAAACAGACATTTGAACAGAAATATGTTTATATACAGACATATTACATAATGCACTGCCTCAAAAAACTGTAAAAAATAAAAATAAATGTGTGTATATACAGGTATATCATATATATACACAACTGTACAAATGAAGCGATGCAAATAAGTCTAATTTTTTTTTTTTTTTAATAAATGGGTTTATATTGCCTAGATAACAAAGCGCATATACGCAACCAAAGCTATGCATTTATACACACATACTATAATCGAAATTACATGAATAAATAAACATTTGAACAGAATGGGCTTCATTTACAATCGTTTACAAAGTCTAAGTGCTGGCACAAATCACACAGAATCTGCGCTTTTCAGAATATGCAGAGCACTTACCACAGACTGTCTGCGCATTTGGCACAGCTATCAACAGTAACCCAGGCTTCTGGCACCAAGTGTTCCACAGGCACATACTAGTGCAATGAAAGCTTCTAATTCCTCCAAGTGCATTGACCACCGTTCTGCTTCAGAGCCAGATTGTCTTTGCTGCCACAGAATCGATGTTTGGTAAAATGTGCAGTAATTCCAAACATTGCTTTGCTGTCCTGCATCTCAGAGAGCCATTTGCAATGTGTATTGGTGTAACAATGAATTTCTTAGAAAAACATGTGACTTACAGTAACTAGATTGCAGACAGACAGCCTGGCGCAGTGAGCTGTCAAGGCTGATTGATGGGCCATTAGGAGGCTCATTGAAACAATAGAAATGTCAACAAACTGCTTACTTGAGGAATGCAGACTGATATAATCAAACTTCAATACACGTCTCCAAGTCCCGACTGATAAATACAAATAATAATATGTTTTATATGTATCGGTCAATTTGACCGCTCCTGGTCAGAATAGTTATGACAGAATTTTATCTCGCAAATTTTTGCAGCTCATGGATTCTTTCTTTGTCAGGGTAATTAGTACATATATTTAGGAAAAGTCAGGAAAGCCAAGCTCTGTATCTTAAACGCACGCACCGCAATTTAAATTTTAATTAATTTAATTCCAAAAACGGTCAAAATGACCACCTTGGTCATTCTAGTGTTAAAGAGTCAGTAATGGTGTTGCTACAACTGTTTAAATAACACACCTGTAATTTCTGTTTTCCTTGTTAACATCCTGACAACTTTTTACACCTATAACTTTAAAATCTGTTTCACTGCTCTTTTCAAGATGTTGTGCACTGGGGTTTGAGATCTATCCTCTAACTCACTGCAGGAAAAGCGGTTTAAAAAAAAAAAAAAAAAGTGCTCCGGCTTTTCTGTTCCATACCACATCATGGATTGTTATTGCTGTGTTACTTGTTTGACAATGTGCGCAATAATTATTACACTATCTGCACTAGAGCGGGAATTTGAAAATAACTTGAAACAGACTTTAAAGTTATAAGTGTAAAAAGTTGTCAGGATGTTAACAATGAAAAGAAAAATTACAGGTACGTTATTTAAAAAAGGTGAGACTTTTTTTCCATGGAAACTGTCCCAATGTAGCCAAATGTCAGCAGATATCAAGACTAGCTCACATTTAAGACCACTTGGTCCCCTTTCAATTGAACACAGAGGAAAGCAACCAATAGCAGCAGACTCACTCACAGTAAATTCAGACTTGCAGCTACAGTAGACAGTTTACGAAGCAGGGACAATCACCTGAAAAGATTTACTTTCGACAGCTGCTCTTTCACAGAAAAACACCTGCCTCTCATCTTCTCAGTTGGCTTATTCTTGTTTTGTACTGTGCAGTACACCCTTTTAGTAAAAATCAGCATTATTGAGTGTTTAATAGTTATGGACAATATCTCTCTCAACACAGTAAAATTATTGTGATAATGAACCCTATTCAGAAAACATTACGTTTTAAAGAATTGTTTTTTTAAGGACTGTTTTTTGAAGAGCGTTTACAAAGGTTTCCTAAATTTAAACATGCTTTGAAAAATAAGACTAGACTTCTAACCCTCAAACAGTTGAAAAGGGTTACATAAACTGCAAATTGATCAAAAAAGGATTTGAAGAAACAGAAGCCTTAACAAAACCTTCCTTAAAATAGTCCTTCAAGTTTTTTGAGTGTGGCCCGTCACTGACTTTTTGGGTGCATGCGTGGTACTGCAGGGGCAGCTCGGACGCTAGGTGGGAGACGGGTCACCAGCCAGGTAGGCTCAGCCGGGGACGGGCTGATACAGAATCCCAGGGTGGGGGCGAGTCTCGGCGAACGCCTGAACTTCTAAAAAGGGAACTGCGCTACATACCACTGTTCTGTGTCTAACGGGGGCGAACCACGTAGAGCGAGAGAAAGAATCAGCTGGGACCAGCTACGTCTACAACTTCGCTAGGAGATCTCGGGAAGCGTGAACTAGCCAATACAGTAAGAATGCTGTCTTCTACACGTCAGTGTTAAAAGTCACTGTGTGTTAACCAGGACAACTGAAACATGTACGATTTTAGAATCCCGCCACAGTATAAACAAGGGTGTGTAGCACTGTGGGCTCCTGGAGCAGAACCCTCCTTTCAGTGGAGGTAGCCAGCATTTATTTTGATTAGCTGTGTTTTGACTGATTTTATTCAGACTGTTTTGCATCTTTTATTTCTTTGTGTATGTGCATCCCTTTAAATAGAAAAACGGTTCAATCTTTTTACTGATTCATTTAGTATTTAAATGAATACACAGCACTTGAGCATACAGGTATGCCAGAAATTAGGTTAAAAATGGAAATACGTTTGGTAGAACATATTCTTTCAAAATGAAAACTGTATTGGTGGTAAACTGTAATGAGCTTCATTATCAACAATCTGAAATTATTTTATTGGCTGCAACCACTTGCGGGAAGACAAATAAAACAGGTTACAATTCTACTTTTTTGTCCTCTACTTTGTATTCTATAGTACTTTAGCCAGCAATCTTTTGTATTTTCTTGTGCTCCTGTATCCCAGATCAGTCCATCAGAAATGAGTTCTCTTCAGGTCCCATTAATATTGATCTTTTACCCATGTGCACTCTCTGATGGTTAGGACCAGGGAATTGAAACCCCTCCGTATACTACTTGTAATGTTGCCGTAGCATTTGGAAGGTGGAGTCACTAAACAATTATCAACAAGATTCTGACTTCTGCCATGGGTATTAAAATAATTGTAGCTTACAACATAGTTCTGCACATCTTTTCAAAGAAACACATGTTGTAGAAAACATGCATTTTCATTTTAAAACATACCACCTGGTACTACACTAGGTTAAAGAAATCTGTTTACAAGCCATACTTTTAGACTATCATGCACTTCCTGGAGAGCGAAATTGTCTCCGCCATTCACTGGCTTCTTTTCTGTCAATAACCATGACTGTCTTTCAACCAATAACAAGCTTTGACCCAGAAGACACTGCTGAAGTGAAACAACCCAGGAACTGCAAGTGCTAACAGATAACCAGGGAATATAAACTGAGAGCTTCCTTTTAATCTAAAGTAGTACCAAATACCATGTTTTAAAATAAAAATGCAAGTGTTATTCTGATTCTTTCAAAACTGCACATTTAAGACCTATGTAGCTAATGGAAGTGCACATTGGCTAACATTTATAGCATTGTTTTGTTAGCTACAATTACCTTAAAGAGCTATGTGGTGTAGTGAAACATACTATGAGATTATAACTTCACTTCCAGATGTATTTAGGGCACCTATTGTCACAACAAAGAGTTCTGGATTTCAAAAAGGACATTAAGAGAGAGTTCAGAGAAATGAATACATTATGAAGGTAGGTTGAGGTAATATATTTACTGTAGGAAATAGCAGGTTTAGGGGAGACCGTATAGCAGTTTTACAAATGAAACCCCAGTACCTATTTCAATATCAACACAGAGACCAGGACACATTTTGGCATGACATGGATTTAAGACAGAGGGTCAGCAACACACTTTCACCCAGAGTGGCGGGTTGAGTTATGGAATAGCTTGCCATGTTGTTGCTGCTGATTCAGATCCTTCAAGAACCGTCTGGATTTAGATTTTCTCAGTTAAGTTCCATTACCGTGTTGTCCAGTGAAAATGGACCCTGGCCATAACAATGATACAGCTTTGTTTTTGTTCATCAGTTTCTAGTTCTAAATTTGAACACAAAAAGCCATGTTTGTCACAGCAAAGCACCGCAGTAACCTGAATTAACCAGTCTCCACGGTAATTGTTATGTCAGTCATGTGATACTTGCAGCTGAGGGTGGAATTAAGATGGCTTCTCACATTGAGGGTTGTCTCAGCTGAGAGCAGCATTATTGATTGGTAATGTTCTGGTTTCTGAATTGAAGAAAGCACTTTAGCTTGGGGCGTTCATATTTCTGCTGAGTGAAGTGCAGAGCTGTTATTGGGGCAGCTACATGGCTAATAAATTGCTCACACAGATGTGCTACTAAGATGTTGCAATGTTTAGTTCAAGACCATGTGTTGTGACAGGGTAGAGGGAGGGTGTATGCAGAGCAGAGGCTTTGCACATGGGTGCACGTGTGTGGTGATGAAAATTGTGTTTAATTCTTTGAATGGAAAAGTGTGGAATGTGGCCAGGTGGAATTGATTGTCAATTGCCCCTGGCCACACCCTATAAGGCAGACAAGGAAATGTTTGTTTTGCCACTTTCAGGACCTTTTCCACTGTCTTCTGGTGTAAATGACAATTCCCCAGGCCACAGCTGAATTCAAAACAGGACATTGTTTTATATATTTTTTGTCTTTATATTTATTTTCAAATCTCCCCCAAGGAGTGCTTAAATAAACTTTTACAAGTTCTTAAATGTCAACCGGACTAAGCCGTTTCCCAATGACCAAAAACCCAACACTTATACAAATAAATGTTAAACACAGCACCTTTTCTGCAGGTCTGACCACACAGGTCTCTCTACAGACAGACAACTGACACAGAGACATTGATTTGCTTTTATACACCTGCCTGCTTGAATACAGGCAGGTGTCCCTCGTTACATTTTAGAGCCAGGTGATTCCCATTCTGGCTCCCTCCAGCCCTGAGGCATTCTGGGGGATTTAGTCGTGAACCTCAAGGACTACACTTTTACTCCACCTACACTGCCACTGTATTGCAAAGGCATCAGAACTATCTTGTGAGATAAGCCACAGCTAGATTTTTTTTTTAGATAAAAATAGGTAAGAATATGAAAAAAAAGGTTTGGAACAAGAAAAGGCCATTCAGTCTATCAAGGCTCGTCCCTTATTAGCACGCCATTCTCCCCTACTTGGGGGATCAAATTTAAAAGCACAGAATCTCGTCTTTTTTATGTTCCCAGTGTTTTGGATCCTACTACTTCACCTGGTAGGCTATTCCATGCATTTATAACTGTGTAAAAAACTCAGCTTCCATTTATGCCCTGTTCTGCTCGCTGCGCTAACTTTGAAATAGTGTCTTGGGTTAACTTTATCTATCCAATATAAACATCAGCATGGCAAATAATTGTTTTTATTACCGTGTTCAAAATGAAACCGTAATATATGTTTTTTTCAATAATAAGAACAAGATGTTTAAATTGTGAATTGTTGTTTCTGAGAAGACTACAGCACTTTCAAAAAACCAAAAAAATAAACGGAGGGTTCAAAGGACACAGGCAGGCACCTCTGCAGTGTCCAAGAAAAAGGGAACAGAAAAATCAGAAAGGCTAGAAAACAGATAAACTTCTCGTTTATCTACAGTTTGCAGGAAATAAGAAAGATGTCCAACTGTCGTCTGAATTATTTTGTTAAGCAATGTTTAGTTTTGGAGAAAGTACATATTTATTTTCAACAGACTACTTGGGAGACTGCATTGTGTGAAAAAAAAAGTTTCAAGAAATAAAATGTAAGTACAGTGCTCCCCTTGATAAGGCAGCCCTTTATACCGTGGAACAGGTTATAAAACGGTACGGTCATGGCTCCCATTTGCCCCATAATGCCATTACCGAACACAAACAGCACAGTCTCTTAACTGTGGCTCCCGACTACAGCGTTATGAAGGGGAGCACTGTACTCATCATTTTTAAAGGTGGAAGCCCACTTTTTGTTTAAAAAATAAATTAGCAAGAGCTGTATGTATATGAAGATCACAACCATGAGTTTACAGTAACATAGACCTGTGTTCAGAATTTCAACAGCCAATTTAGCAGGTAGAAAGCAGTTGTGTTCAAACAGTTTTATAATTACTTATAATGTTGTCATTTTTGTGCATGTATGTTTGTGTGTTAAGTGTGAAGGCACTTCACTTTCAACAGTGAAGACGTACAGTGAAGAAAGACTGCTTTAAGACAGTGTGGCAGACACCACTCGAAACGGTAGACTAACCAAATCTATGTATACTAAATATTCATAACATATTCCAAAAATCAGATATTTGTATTCATTAGAAATGACAAAAATACCTTGCACTTATTTACCGCCTCACCAGAAGTTGCACGACAGTTTAAAATATGGCAAATGAAAAGGAGCTCTGTGTGATATGTCAGATTTAATTTATAAAACAAACAAAAAAAAAACACAGGATCGAGCCTCTATTTAAAGGTTTTGGACAGCAAAAAGTAAAAAAAAACAGATTATGTGTGCACACGCATAGTGATCTTCTCTATGGAAAGCCATCTGGATCAAAAAAGCGTTGTGCTGCTTTAGAGCAAGTCATTTACAACGCCATTTCCATGTTTGTTTTATTTGAAGTGTTTAAAGTTAACTTTCAGTTTTCGTTTGCTTGTTCAGCTGCAAAAAGGCACAAGTAAACCTCATGTTATTGCTTTATGAAAACGTGCCTATCGCCACTGTTTACTGTAAAGAAACGGTAATGGCAAGGAATGAAGAAAAGTAAATAAAATGCGGTTTCAACTTCATGTACTATTTATTTCGGGAATAAACAAAACAACATTTCACTTGAACTGCTATTTGGCATCCTTTGTTTTGCAGTATATTACCTCCTTTCCAAGTAGTTTGTTTCGCCCAGACTGTATGACTGCTTCACACGGAAAATCTCCCCCGGAGTTCAGATCTTCTTCACCCAAAATATTGTTTGCACAAAAAGTACTCCATGTAATTTAGACCGAAGCTTTATTGCCGAATGTATAGATTATGTGGGTTTTTAGTGTTACAGTGGTATCAAATTAATATTAATTTCTGCTGGGTTTAGCTAACCATGCAGGCCCCGGCCTTGGATTGAGCACAATAACAAACAAACAAACAAACAAACACAGCAACACAGCTGCATAAACTTGCAGTGCTAAAGATAGCCCTTCTTTTAGGTTCTAGCTTTTTGCATATGCATGTTCCTGGTCTTTTTGCAAACTGTACACAACAATAATATTAGACAATATTACTTTACAGAATACAGAGATCACATGAAACAGTAGCCCTTTACTATAGCACATGAAGCAATTCAGGGGTGTTAGTAACCAACGGCACCTCCCATGTAATTTCTGAGAGATCGGCGCTGCACACACCTATCAAGTTAAAATAATTGTAGCTAAAAAAACACATCTATAAACTGTACCCTTTTGCACTTTTATTAGCCTCATAGGTCTTAAAAGTGCAGTTTTTAAAGAAACCGATTATTTTTAACACATGACATCTGGTACTATGCTAGGTTAAAGAAGTTCTAAGTTTGCTTGCATTCTGCTCAGGAAGTCTTTCACAGCTTTACTGCCTTGATCATAGCAGCGAAAGTAGCAAAAAAGCAAAAAATAAGAGTTAAATAAAAAATAACTCCCTCTTTTAGCTGGGAGCAAAAGTGACAAAATAAAATTCCAAACTACAATACAACTACGTAAACAGCCCTGGCAAGAACAACTCCACAAGAAGAGAGGTACAGTCACATCGGGTCCAATGTGCAAACTAAGTGTCTTTCTTCTTCAAATCCCAGAGCTGAATTTAACAGATCTCCTGGGTTAGTGCTAACCGCTGTACAAACAAATTGAAAACTAGTGACAAGAGTGAGGCACAAAGCTTATTATACCCCCCCCCCCCCCCAGCAAAGTAAATCCCTTCTTTAATTTCTCTTTAAAATGACTAAAATCAACATCATACGTTCTGGTCAGAGCAAAATTAAAACATTAAATACAAATCTTACCAGCAGAGTAAGAACCCATAAAGTGTAGAAAATGACTGTCTCCTAATTAGTGCTCATTACAGATTCCACACACGCAAACAATGCAATGTTCACATTAAACACACAACTGAAAAGATCAATCAATCAATCAATCTTAGATGTATATAGTACCCCCTATACAATGTGCATGTCTCTGGGCACTTTACATCATCATAGAACAAAAGCCCTATCAAATAACAAGGTTTTAATCTTTGATTTGAACATGGAGATGGAGGAGATGCCTCTGATATCCTTAGGAAGGGAATTCCAAAGCAGAGGGGCTGTATGACTAAGTGCCCGAGTGCCAAATGTAATAGTACGACTAGGAGGGACCACAAGGAGATCAGCCTCAGCAGAACTTTTTATAAGGTGTAATGTTCATTGACAGAAAATCAGAAGAAAAAAGTATGTTTTGTGTCATTTGCATGTAAACAAATGCAAACACTATAACATTAGTTTTCCAGAGCCCCACTCCTTCTCCACCATTACCCCTCAGTGGTGGAACGACCTACCCACGGATATCAGGACTGCTGAGTCCCTGACCACCTTCCGGCGCCTGCTCAAGCCACACCTGTTCAGACGACATCTGTAAACCTCACAACTCTCGACTATACTGGACTATATGGCACCCAATTGTATCAGTACTTGCATCAGCTTGTACTTGCACTGAACTGCTCCATACCTTGCCGTATTCTACTACTGCTCTTAATTACAACTACTTCCTGTATCTTGTACTTGAGTTTACTCTTATAGGTATCCGTATTCACGATTTTTGTAATTCTTATTTGAAATCATTCTCATCCATTTATCATACTTACTACGTGCTCTTACTGGACTTTATTCATATAAGCAAATATTTGTACTGCTTTTAGTCAAACTCACTCAAATGTAATTATGTACTGTATTCTTTAATCTGCTATTATTTGACTTATCTGTTACTGACTTTATTGCACTATATAACTGCTCTCATCTGTAATGTGATATTTTATACTATGATACTTTGTACTGTGATATTTTGTAGCAACTGTAAGTTGCCCTGGATAAAGGCATCAGCTAAGACATTATTATTATTATTATTATTATTATTATTATTATTATTATTATTATTGGTTTTTGGGGCAAGATTATGTGACTTTGTAATAGTAATGTGTGCAACTCTGTCTTTTGAAGTTTTGGGGAAATAAACCTGTTATCCCTAACAATAGTTTGTACATTTTAGTGTGTATTATTATTTATTATTTATTTCTTAGCAGACGCCCTTATCCAGGGCGACTTACAGTCGTAAACAAAAATACATTTCAAGAATCACAGTACAAGTATTAATACAATTAAGAGCAAGATAAAATACAACGACTTTGGTTCTAGCAAGTACAAGTATAGAAAGCATATAGATATGTGGCATGACGGCAAACCTATTTTTTACTATCATCTACTGGCATCTACAATGCTGCTGTCCAGACAGAGCTTGCAGGTTTGGTGGTTAATTTATAAGCCTCTGCAGCAGATCTTGAGTTTATTATCCGGAAGCCTTTTGAATAAAAATCTGTTTTGCTTCAGCCCTGTGCAACAGAACCTTTGGTTACTGTTTTAGAAAATGTACTGCAAAATTAAGCCCGTTTCACACTGGCATGCTTTACCCGGGTCGGAACCTACCTGGGTCAGGACCCGGAGTCATGCGGGTCCGCTATGCGATTTCACACTGCTTTTGATGAAGCAGGGTTGACCTGGGTAACAGACGCAAGTACACAATGCACGTATCAATGCCCCGGAAGCAGCTTGTTACTGATGCTTCCATCCAAGCTTCTCTGGATTGAACCGTCGGCCCAAATGTTGATTCGAGCAAATGTTTCTTCATCCCTGCTCCAATCTGGCTCATGGATTGAGAATCCAGTAATGTAATTCATGCTTAAGGCCATTACATTGTGCATGAACTATATTTTATTGTGTGTTGGGTGAACATGATAAGCACTACTATGGAAACCTGCATGCATGCCTGTTGGCATTCAGCTGCTTTGTAACTGTAAACCGGCTTGTGCTGTAGGGCTGTATAATGACTGCGGGGCACTCATTTCAATCCGAGCACCAGCATATTTGAGGGAGCATGATCTACACTGCAATGTTTAGAAGAAGAAATCTCATTCTCCTGATGAGCCTTCCCGAGTAAAAGTAAAAAAAAAATAGTTGTCTAGTTTATTCACCTATGATGTGTGAGAATATGTTGGGGAAATAAAATGCTGTGATATGGACAACACGGTGAAGTAATGTGTTTCATGTGCCTAAAACAAAGATACTAGGATGCAGCCGATCATCTTCAGCATGTTTTAGAAAAATATTTGCATATCTTGAAAAAGATATGGTTGAAAGGGGATGTTGGTTAAAAAGCCTGGTAAGTAATGATCAAAGCAGAAACAGCAATAGAGAACGAAGGGAATTATTGAAAAAGGCCTATCAGAAGATATTAGAGAACTTGTGTTGTTCCAGGTTAAAGTTTTTTGCGTGAAGATATTACAGTGTTCCGGCTTGCATGTCATCTTTTGCAACATTGTTGCTTCATCATTTAGTGACAAAGGGAAAATGGACCATAACAAGCTTATGGAAATTTGTAATGCAGTTTGCTGAAATCTCTTTGCCTCAACCTGATACTTGTCCTTGTAGCGATGTTTGTGCAGAACTCCACACAAAGGCATGCTTTGCAGATTTTAGAACCTCATCCAGAACCTTTTGAAAGTGTAGATATGATATGATGCAGCAGTGAAGTTTTAGTTATTTCTTTATTTATTTTGGTGCCACTGTATATAAATCAGGTGTGATGGTGTTCATTAATAACCGAAGATGTATTTATCCCTCCATTGGAGGGGTGATTTATTCAACCTGTACAAAAAAACACAGCTGGATCATTTAGATTAGAGAATGTTGCAGTGCCGAGGAATCACCCTGGATTGTATTACCCCTACAGATACATGTATAGGTGATATAATCAAGGTAGATTGTCTAGTACTGTTAAATGCTCTAAAAATCGAGCTGAGGCTTATCCCAGTTGGGTATATATTGAGTAAAACCCCATGTCAAGTGTCTAAATGTAATGACCAGTTTCTGGTGTAGTGGTAAATGTAAAACACTCTGCTCTCTTTCTTGGATCAATACATGCTTTGTGACCAGGCTCCAAATGGATCCTTTGTAGTTATTCTTAGGTTAGCGGACCAAGTTCCCTTTCATTTTATTTAATGCATATTGAGTCATTTATCAGAAGCAGAGGCTGGGAATATCAGATGTCGGAGCGAGGATTATCAGTGCAGTTCCAGAGGCATCAGAAAGGTCTGCGCCGGCTCTGCTTTCAGCCTTGGGGTGATGTCATCCTACTACATAATTGAATTCTCTCAACAGCTGGTGAATCATATATACAATCAGTGTCCTTTCACAGTGGTTACTAAATTAAATCCAATCGTGTTAACCTTCTCTAGTTTGCAACACCTGCCGTCATTTGTTCCCTCTAAATGAATCGTAGTAGGATTTTACTAGCTTCTTGCACCTCTGAAAGCCTGGTTTAATTCCATCTTGGGTCACAAGTTGAATTGGTATAGTGCTGGGCTATAGAGCCACCAGTGGGTAGTGGTATGTCTGTTTCTGCTTGAGAGAGGCCCAGGATAGAATAGCTGGTAGTATTGAGGTCAGACTTCTGGTGCAATCTTTGCCTATGAGCACTGAGTTTATAATCCCCAGAAATTAAAAATAAATAAATACAGTTGCGTATTTTTTCGGCTTGTGCTCAAGCTCAGTCAAGCTTGGCTGTGGTTTGAACTTAAGACCCTATCAATATACCATGTAACTAATAAATAAGTGTAATTAGCTTCAAATTATGTTTTTATTTATATTTTACTAATGATGTATACAATTTTCACATTCTGATCTGTTAAGGTTGGGTTCAGGAGCTGCTGTTCATCTCAAGCTTTGTTTTACTGGACATGATGGAACACTAGAACAGCAAGGTCTATATAGTTGTGAGAGACAGCGCCATCTAGTGAACTAGGATAATGGCATGTACTTATCAGCCAATGTCAGTATTGTCATTATTAAAAAATATCTATAGCATCAAGATCCCCCATCCTCATAATCTACTGTTGCTACTGCATTGCTCAATAGCGCTTACCTTTTACCTCCCTGTAAAGTTATTTGGGGTGTGGTGTGTTCGATAGTCTGTACATCATAAACTGTGTCTCTTAGATTTGCTGGAAGAGCTTGATGTCACTTGTTTTGCTTTGTCATTCAGTGAAATAGTGTGGCAATCGGTGTGCATGTTCTCAATATGGATAGACAGTGAGAATGGGGAAGACTTGTATTTCAAAATCAATACTGTGCATTCCCAAAAGAGTACTGGGTAGTGCCAGCATTTTTAAATAAGGCTTGCTGGGTTTTGTCAGTGTTGGAACGAATATTCGGACAAACAGTGCGTAAAATGTGTTCTGTGGCAAAAATGACCATGTTTGTATTCATTCATATGAAACAATTTATAAAGCTGTTTCTCTCCTTTTTAAAATAGTTTGATAAGGTCTCAGGTTCTTTTACTGTAGGTGTTATCCTTATGTTTTCCAGCTAATAAATTAAATAATCTTGTTTGTTTTAATTTTTGAAAGAGTAGTTGTTTTCCCCAGCAGTAGTTTTTTTGTTTAAAGGTTTATTTTGATAAAACAGGAAAGTGAATAATTTCCCTCAGCTGCTGTAAGTGCTGACAGTTGTGTCTTGCTGTTTGCACAGTTAATGTGTTACACCAACTTCCCTGTTGGGTAAAGCTGTTGCTTGTGGGTGTGTTTGTACAAAAGAAGTGCATTTTAGTGTACTCAAACGTTTGTGAAGTGTACATAAGATATTCTAGTTGACGTCAATCCATTTAAGAAACAGCTGAGTCACCTTGATTGCTAGAAATCCCTGTTTACAGACAGGTACAGCAGTAGAAGGCTTGTGCCATGTCTAAGCATGCAGGCGGATTGAAGTATGATTCTGTTTTGGGTGGGGTTACGCAGGAAGCTAGTTGCAGGATTTAAAAAACTTGTGATCAGAAGAGAGCACGTTTTGACAAAAAGCGTTTGTTGCTCAACGCCTGCATGGATTGCTGTCTGCTTGTTATGAATCCCCTTACGCTTTTCCACAGACTGACGAGTAAACCCTCCTTCCTCTGCCTGGCAAACATAAATAGAATGGTAGTATTTGTATCAGTCAATGAGCAGGGTTGTGTTGGACCATGTCGGTGTGAAACGCTGTCTTGCAAGATAGCATTGAATGAAAAGAGCCGCTCATGTGTTATTGTCAGCTGGCTGCAATCGGATGCTCTTCTTTTGCACAATGAAAAAATAAATCTTTAGCTGTTTTAGCATCTCAGTTTGAAGCAGAACTTGGGGGAGGAACTGTAAATTGATTGAGACCATAGATGCCTAACCCATAGTGCACAGGGAGGCAAACTATATATATATATATATATATATATATATATATATATATATATATATATATATATATATAAATTGCCAAGTGCACACTATCAAGCCTGCCTGCAAGCCAGTGGCCGAGGCATCTGTTCACATTCACATTACTTGCCCTGCTCCCTATTTTGCAGGACTCGTCTAGGAAGGGAAATTTCCCTCCACACTTAAGGTCTACCTGGCAGCTATTTCGACTTACCATATTTAAATGGACTCAGTCTGCCCAGGAGCACACTTCCTGGTGGCACAGTTGTTTAACAGCACTTGGGGGGCTTCTAACTGATGAAGTTAGGAGGGAATTGCAAAAACAAAATGCCCCTGGAGGTGAACAGTTTATGAAAGAGCTCTGTGATCCAGCAATGTGGTCCCAGAGCTCTGGGGCATGGGAATAAATGGGTCCCCTACACCAGTGCTTCAATAAACTTAAAATGGCATCACTTTGCAGTGTTGTTTTGTTCTCCAGGCATGTTGTTCATTAGTCACAGTCTGCTTGTTGTTGATCGATACGTCAGAAACCAGACTAGTGTTGGAGCTGAAACATTGCAAACAATCGGCATGAACCCTGTCACCTTTCAGAAGGAAGGAGGCCTCATCTGTCTGAACGGCTGCATTGATCACTGTGCCTCACCGTGGCTCATCGGAGCAGCATCGGCCATTAGCAGCTGTTGCTGGTACCCAGGGGAACACGTAGTCCTCACTTAAAGGAAATGGTACAGGCCGGCACACTAACACAGCTACTGAAAAGCTCTGCTTGCTGCCAGATAGTCTTTTACTACAAGCACCCTAAACTAGAAGTGTGTGACTAATTATGGAGTCAAGATCTTGTAGTAGAATGGTATCTGCTGTTAAACCATAACTTTAAACACAAACATCTGGTTTCAGGGGCCTCGATTAGCACTACCTTCCCTAAATTAACATTAGGTAGTCCAAGATTAGCGCTAATCTGGGCCTGTGAAACAAGTCCATAGTCATATATTCCGAGAAACTTTATGAAGGGGACCAGATGGTACTGCTGGATAATTGACTTGCCTTTTGTACCTTCATCTCTGTTGCTTCTTAGGTTTGAATCCATCTCCATTCCCAAATGGAATGAAGGTCTCTGTTTATTCTTTTGGTCCACATCATAAAGCCACCACACAATTTGCTGCACAATTCTCAGTCTCTACTTGAGAGAAACCCAGTGTTAGTGACAGACAGGGGATATTCAGATCATATAGTCATGGCCGTAACTAGCTATGAGGACACAGAGGCCGTGACCACGGTTTTTTTTTTTTTTTTTTTTTTTTGCATCATCAGTGCTGATGCTCATGTAAATATTCTGGTAAAGTACAAACGACTCCTTCATTTTTTCTGTTGGTTTGCCGTGTAACATAGATTTGGAGGTTGAATAGTAAATACCAAGCAGTCATATAAATACTGCCAGCTATAGCTTGAAACCTGAGTTGTCAGCTCTGGTTACGACGCTGCATATAGTTAAAATTATTGTTGTAGATTAGAGTAAAGCCATATAAAATGTCAAATACAGTAGACAACAGGTTAGACTTATGCAAGTATTTCATTTTCTGGTGCCCTGTTAACTGCAGTACTCACCCAGACATTTGATTCACATGTGATTTGTAATCACTAATTGCCTAAACTCTGATAGTAAAGAGGCCTCACTTATTTCAGTAATGAATTGCTTGGTACAACAAGGCATACTGACCTATTGAAGTTATCAGGTTTGGCATTGGACAGTAAAAGTATTATTAGAGTGCTTTTAAAAAGTTATATATATTTATGAACCACAGTTAAAATATGTGTGCGATGCCACCCATTGATCTTTTTTTGGTAAGTAACTCGGTGTGTGTCAAATAATCCTAATAATACTAGATTATTTACAGTAATTCCCCACTTATCGTTTATTCCTTACGTCAGGGATGGGCAAATCTCGCCCCTTCCTGACCAGGTCTTTGTTTCAACATTTCTGATTATTTAATAGATCCAAACAGCTCCTAAAACAGGTAACTAGTTCATTAACATGAAAGCTGGCCTTCCAGGAACAGAGTTGCTTGTGCCTGCCTTTTGTAACTGTGAAATGGGTTCCCTGAGGCTTGTCTGGGAGCTCTCCTCCTAACCGCCTGTCTCCTCTTCCTCACCAGCAGAGAGAAGCTCTGAGGCCAGCCTGTGGAGATGACGGAGTACAAGCTAGTGGTGGTGGGAGCTGGTGGTGTGGGGAAGAGCGCACTAACCATCCAGCTCATCCAGAACCACTTTGTAGACGAATATGATCCAACGATAGAGGTATGTACAATAACACTGTGAAGACAACCTGGCCTGTACAATAACACTGTGAAGACAACCTGGCCTGTACAGTAACACTGTGAAAACAACCTGGCCTGTACAGTAACACTGTGAAAACAACCTGGCCTATACAGTAACACTGTGAAGACAACTTGGCCAGCATTTGGGCCTTCATCAGTGTTTGGATATAAACATAATATAACATTACTTGCAAATACAGTGAAACCTGCTTAATGTTGCCTATCAACAAAATTTGACCTTTTATAGGTGAAACGTTTTGGCCTTACTACTGAGGGGAAATGTGTCACAGAATTTTACTTTATATTATTTATTTTATGCAAACTGATTTAATTTACTGTTTTAGTTTCTACATAGGCTACATTATGTTGCATCCAAGTTTTCAGAGGGTGTTTGTTTTTAAAAAAATATATATATTTTTTTTTTATTTTGAAAATTATAGATAGCTAGATGTGGTTTGTAGTTTACAGCGTGTTGGTCGTTTTACAGTTCATTTAACAGTGTCTTTGGGACTGCAGATGGTTGCCTTAATATTGAATACAGAGGTGGCCTAATATTGAATATTGCCTTTAATAGGAGCATAATGGGACTAAAATAGTGATCCTAATTTACTGAACCTTCAGCAAGTTTTAATTTTACTTAAGAAAGCAGTGTTAGACAGAGACATTGTTAGTATCTGTTTCTTCTCATGTTTTTGCTTGCTGTAAGTAACTTGCCCAAATCTTCAAAAGAAAAATGCACAAAAAAACAATGCCTGTATTTCTCACTATATGGAAGTCTATTCTAAAAATGACTATTTATTAAACTGAGTATATACCAGTTGTTACTGATTAATGGACACAACACCATTCTTTTATATATTTTTTTATTTTCACGAAATATTTTATACTTTTTATTGGGGTACTCTATGGAGACAGAAAACTACAGCCCACACAATTATCACAGTAATCACGTAAATGATGTTAAAACAGCAGGCAGAAATGCTGTTCTCTGCTTGGTCGATCACACGTTCCACCAATTGAAACATTGACAACATCACCACTGCTGGAACCTCATATCGATAATGAAATATGAATCTGCTAAGGATAAACAGAAACAAACCAGAGTTGGGGAAATTGAAGAAAACTGGGACTTCCAGGCATTAAAAAGATACTAACAGTGTTCAATGTGAAACGAGTGAAGTGTACAAACCATTCAATAAGATTCAACCTCACTGCTGTTCATATTCTCGCAAAAGCTGGGCTTGTAACACGGTACATAATTAACCATAATTGGTCAAAAAAATAAGGCATCTTGGGGCTCCCGAGTGGCACATCCAGTAAAAGCACTTGCATAGAGTGCAGGATGCGCCCTATAGTCTGGACATCGCCGGTTCGAGAACAGGCTATTCCTTTGCCGACTGAGGACGGGAGCTCCCAGGGGACTGCACACAATTGGCAGAGCGCTGCCCGGAGGGAGGGAGGGTTAGGTCGGCCAGGGTGTCCTCGGCTCACCGTGCACCAGCAACCCCTGTGGGCTTGCCTGTAGGCTGCCCAGGGCTGCGTTGTCCTCCGACGCTGTAGCTCTGGGTGGCTGCATGGTGAGTCTGCAGTGTGTAAAAAAGTGGGTGGCTAATGGCACACGCTTCGGAGGACAGCATGTGTTCATCTTCGCCCCTCCCGAGTCAGCGCAGGGGTGGTAGCGGTGAGCTGAGCTAAACAAAATAATTGGACACTACTAAATTGGGGAGAAAATAACAAAAAACTAATTGTAAAATATTTTTAAAAATTAAATAAAAATAAGGCATCTATCATATGGATACTGGCAGTGGCAGCAGACCAAACAAATTCAAATGGTCCTTCGTCCACACTGGAAAAATTAGCAAAAAAAGCAGAGGCTAACTCCTCCCTCTACACAAACTTCCGCACTGTCCTCTCTCAATAACATTACAGCAATCGTCTTTTTAGCAACTGTTAATAATCAATCCAGTAAAATGTAATTGTATTAAAATACACATTGAATCAGTAGTTATTATTTCTATTTGTAATATAATTAATATAGTTCCTCTCACTCGAACATTCTTTTTTAAAACAGCGACAGGACACACCAATGAAAATCATTAATTATCTGGAGTGAAAGTGTCTTATTAGTGTGTTCGTAAGCAATGATGATAGATGCCATTTTCTAATCGAATTATGGTACAGGGTGTTGTGATGTGCATAATAATGCTCACAGCTGCTGTGATATTTCAGCCCCTGTTTTACCATAATTCTTAATTATTTGCCTGTTTCTCCCTTGTTGGTAGATCTCTCACATTTTTTTTGTTTTGTTTTGTTTCCTTGCACTCCAAGCATCTCTTTACAGCCAAATCCGTTGTCTACAGAGAGAGAAACCAAACATTTCCGTAGCAAGGGCACTGATCCTGTTTAGCTTAAATGCCTGTCAGAAACGCTTTAATTGATGATTATACAGTTATCAATAGGTTTTCACTACAAAAAATAAGCTACAACTATTAAAACCACAGTAGTGCTGAATTATGAAAAACTAAAGGAAATGTATTCAATTCAGTGACAAAACATTGCGACTAGTAGACCTTCTCAAGATATGAGTCATTGAGTTGCTTTTAGTAGCAAAAAATATAATCTAGACTAAACAGACATGATAATATCAGGGCTACCTCTGAATACACCACGTGTGGTGGAGTTGGGGAAGTGAACTTCAGACCACTTTCAAAGAACAATACAGAATCTAAAGTCCCTCTCTGACCTTTGATCATTTCATTTATTTATTTCTACTCTTTGTTTAAGAATTCTATTTCACATGCATTAGGAACAGACCGTGGTTAGTACGTAAGTTAACTACTAGATAGTATAACTATAATTCTTTCACATTAAATAGTGAAGTATTTGTAGCATATGATATATTTTATTTATTTTGCATATATCATAATGGGATCAAATTAATTGACAGATCTATGTACTACCATTATTTAATAGGACCAAACCTGTGTAGATCAAATATGTATAAAAAGAGAAGTCTTGTTATGTTAATTCTAAAGAAATATTACATTATAGAATAGACTTCTTTTTCATAATTAGATTTTTATATTTGTCCTTTACAGCAGCGGTTCTCAAACTTTTTGGGCCGCGCCCCCCTTCCTTTTGTCTGTGGTACTTGACGCCTTCCCCCTCCCCCCAACACACACACACACACGCACGCATACATGTGTTTTTTTTTGCATGAACCAGCCACGATCCATCATAATAAGAGCAAACTTAACACTACAGTTTACCGATTGTGACCAACGCTTAATACATAGTAAGCTGATAAACAACGTACATTACCAGATGACATGGACTTCATCCAAAAATATGCAGGCACCAGTCAGATGCACAGCGCCATCTACAAACTTTGACATGCCTGGAGGTGTCAGTATAAAGATTTGTTTTAAGTTAATATATACCGTATAAATGGGAAATGTTGGCTGGTATTAAATTCGGAGGAGTTGCTACGTTGGGGGATATTTTTCACAGCACGTTCACAAAAAAAGTCCCAGTTTTTGCATTTATATGTTTAATTCCAAAAACATTTAAATAAATGTTTACTTAATTAAATCTGTCTGCTAAAACAGTATCTCATTTACAGTTACTCGTTACAGCATCTACAATGTAACTGCAGCAACTTGGAGAACAAAAAAGGCCTTCTAATCAGTTACAGTATTTATTGTTCTTATATGGCTCTTAATTTTAAGAACCAGTACACTTTTATGATAAGCATTTGCTGTCTCTCAGTTTTAAAACTATGGTTCACAAAATAACACAGTGGAACGACCACAGTACTGCCATGCAGTAATTGTAGGGCAGTATTTCCACGTGTGAAATCTTTAACAATAAAGGCGAAACGAAAATGCTTTTATTTGCTTCGAAATCATTTCAAACTGGTAAATAGATTCTCAAGCACTGGCAAAATCAGCTCAGTTTCATACGCTGCAAAACGTTTTAACGTTTTGTTTTGTTTCTGGACTTTGCGATACCTGCACGATGCCTAATAATAATAATAATAATAATAATAATAATTTTTTATTATTATTATTATTATTATTATTATTATTATTATTATTATTATTATTATTATTATTATTATTATTATTATTATTTTTAATCCAATATGAACCATATTTTCTTTCTGATTTGCATTTTATTCAAACAAAACCCCCCAGTGATATTGTTGGCAACCGTACATTGATTAATCACATCAGGAAGCTACATTATTAATGCCAACTTTTCAAATATGAATAATAATTAAATGATTTTAGGTCGAAGTAAATAAATTATACAGATTGAAATAATAAAGACAAATAATAATATAAAACAATAATTGAATTTGACTAATCAAATTATTGTAAGACTCTTTCTTGTATAGCGGTCCTGTAGTAGAATCAGGAGACTCGATTGGGTTCAAAGACGGTGTTTTATTAATAAAAACAACTTGCAGTAATTTAAATAGCAGTGGTCACTCTAAATACATCTCACAATCCTACTCCCCTCTCCTTCTCCCTCCTTTCTTTTTCCCTTTACTCACTCCTCCCCACTCTCTCTACGGTAGCTCCAGTGGGACAGAATGTCCAGCTAAATATTACACTATGTAACACAATTTTTGTTCCTGGGTAGTAAGTGTTATTTCCTAATTGCTTATGCCTCAAAAGTATAGAAAATGGCTATTATTCCCCACAAACTTTGCTTTTGTGACCAGGACAGTGATATTTTGAAATTTACCTATTTCCAATGAGAAAACGGGCGAATTTGTGTCTTTTCGTTCACATAAAGTCACAAAAAAACAACATATGAATCCAAATTAACATGTATTTATACTAAAGTAATACAAAAATGACTACAAAAGATTTAGAAGTGAGTAGTTTTTGAGATTTACGATTATACTGTAAATCACTTTCACGAATCAGCCCCCAAATGTCTCCCATCATGTTCTCGTTATACTGTCCTTGGTAGCGGCGTTCAAAGTCCAGTATATCCTGGTGGAAGCGCTCGCCTTGCTCCTCCGAGTACGCTCCCATGTTCTCCTTGAATTTATCAAGATAAGCATCAAGGATATGGACTTTGAGGGACATCCTACAGCCCATTGTGCCATAGTTCTTCACCAGAGTCTCAACCAGCTCCACATAGTTTTCGGCCTTGTGATTGCCCAGGAAGCCCCAAACCACTGCGACAAAGCTGTTCCAAGCCGCTTTCTCCTTACTAGTGAGCTTCTTGGGGAATTCATTGCACTCCAGGATCTTCTTTATCTGTGGTCCAATGAAGACACCGGCTTTGACCTTTGCCTCAGACAGCTTAGGGAAGAAGTCTTGAAGGTACTTGAAGGCTGCCGACTCCTTATCTAGAGCTCTGACAAATTGTTTCATAAGGCCCAATTTAATGTGCAGTGGTGGCATCAGCACCTTCCGGGGGTCCACCAGTGGCTCCCACTTGACGTTGTTCCTCCCCACAGAGAACTCGGTCCGCTGTGGCCAGTCCCGCCTGTGGTAGTGCGCCTTGGTGTCCCTGCTGTCCCAAAGGCAAAGATAGCAGGGAAACTTGGTAAAACCGCCTTGGAGACCCATCAGGAATGCCACCATTTTGAAGTCTCAAAATGCGTCTGCCGGATGCTTGCAGCCTCTTGATGCCATCTCAGAAAAATGCAGATATGTATCCACTTAGGCAGCTGGAACTAAACTGAACTGGTGGGCTTAAGGCCCCTGTATTTATACTACTATTTATATTACTGGAAAGTTCTAGAAAGTTCTAGAAGTTACTCCAAGTTTACTCAGCACTGAATCTATCTGGAATGTTCTGGAAAATAGGTAAATTTCAAAATATCACTGTCCTGGTCACAAAAGCAAAGTTTGTGGGGAATAATAGCCATTTTCTATACTTTTGAGGCATAAGCAGATAGGAAATAACACTTACTACCCAGGAACAAAAAAAAAAAAAAAATGTGTTACACGGTGTTATAAAAACCTTTAACAGGAATAACTCTTACATATACTTCCCCCTTTGTTGGAAGAAACATCCTTGTTTCTAAAGGTAACAACAAAACATCCGTTAGTGAACTTTATCTACAATTATCATGCAAATAAGTGATTTATTTTAACTAGAAAAGTGGTATGCAATGGAGAACAAAACAAAGAAATCAACAAACATGCCCTTTGCAGTCCATATGGAAGAGAATGTCTGTTAATAAAGCAACATGTCTTTAAGATAGTGAGGCTGTGCAACAGTACACCGCATCCGTGTTGTCCTCTGTGTGGCTGTAGAACAGTCTGTAGGAACACTAGCAGGAGCAACCTGAGGTTGAGTTATGGCATGCCTCATGGGAAGCAGAACCCAGGCTGGTTCTGGTGCCAGTGCTTGAGGACGTGGTTGGTAAGATCCTGACAGAGCTGGAAGGAACAGCAATGGTGGTGCTAGGTACTGAGGGGGCAGAACCTGGAGTGCCTGGCGAAGAACATTCAGGCCACAGAGAATTGTAGGGCTTCATGTGCTTGTAATGCAAGATTTATGAAGTAGCCTCCGACTCCCTTAAGTTCTGAAGTTCATAATTCACTCCTGTTTCTCTGCTGTTGGCATCGATTCGTTTAAGTACTTTGTACGGTCCTTTCCAATGCGGTGAAAGCTTATTATGAGCTTAGCTGAGTCATCAATCCACACAAGATCCCTGGATGCATATGGCTCGTGACGCATGTTCCAGTCATGATAAAGCTTTTGATAAAGCTATGTCACTGTTTTCAGTCACTGTTTTAAAAGATGAGTGTAGCTTTCTCACCAATTATCAGCAGAATTTAGCCCTTTACCTGCATTCAAGTGCAACCGCCCATTAATCAATCTCTTCTACAAGGTTACTATGGTTATTTGTTTACCATATTTCATTCCATACATTTCTGCACGTGCTTTATCTCTTCAATCATTTTAACCAATACATTTTACTTTTCCAATACATTTTCATCCTACACCCTAATCACTGCTTTGACCCACAAGGATGTAAAGCAGTAACAGACTTGGGAGACAATCATACTGAACACATTTTTAAACTTGTGTAGTACCAGATATCATGTTTTAAGATTAAAATACTTGTTTAGTGTGTGTTTCTTTCAAACTGCACGTTTTGAGATAGTGAACCAAGTGCATGCCAGGCAGGATTTGTGGACTTATTTTGTTAGCTATAATCACTGTAAGCTCCCAGTAAAACCTGGAATGGATCAATCTGCTGTGCAATGTCTTGTTTCCTGCTATAACCTGACACAGAAATGAAGCCCATGATTTGAAAAGGGTGTGAATGGCAGGGCTTACCACTTCACTCCCCCCTCTGTCAACCTCATATCATTAATAGCCCGAGCCATCCTTTTAACTCCGATCAAGATGTGCCCACAGTGTTCAAAGTGTTCTCTTCAAGACCCTTACTAGTCATCATGCATCTGCTTGAACACTCATTAGAACTAATGGGGTTTTGCATTTACTGGCTAGATTTTTTCTTCTCTGTTTTGCTTTTTACTAACCATAAAATAAATCTCGTGACCTGGACAGTGTGCTTCCTCCAAGACCAGCATTTTGTCTTTGTACTGCCCAGAATCTGGTTTCTACAAGAAGCAAACATGGAGCCTCAGATCAACCAGGGAATAATTGTCTGAAAGCATTTCCTTTCATATTGCAATATGACAAGCACATTGTAGTCAATGTCCTTTTGTTGCACAGCATTACACGGTCTCAGCAGAGTCCTGCTATTAAACTCTGCGCTCTAAAGTTACATTAGGCAGGATGTTTTACATTCTGTGTCACTGGCACTGCAATACTTCAACTTAAACTACAGGAGAGGATACACCATTAACTTTCATAGAGTGAAATAACCACAACACTCTCTGTATCTATTCTGTTAATATAACAAGTATGGAAAAGAAAATATGTTAATATACCATACCTAATCTGAATTTGGAGAATTACCTTCCTTACATTAAGCTTTGCATCTGCTTGGAAACTAAGCGTCATTGTGTCATTGGATTCGAATGAATGCAAGATAGATTACAAAATGAGATCTGGTATGAAAAATATTTATTCAGAACCACGAGTTCTTGTATTATTTTACATACAGAACAATAAACTAATAACAGATAGCCTATTCAGAACAAATAAAATAACACTAATGCCAGAAAATATTTCCCACTTAAGGATTCCCCAAACCTTCAATTCATAACCTGGAAATTAAAGGAGAAGTCTTTCTGTCAATATTAACCTGAAATAGTTAAGATAATGCAATTTTGTAACTGAGAATCTGTATATTCCTAAACTTCTGGTTTATTGTACCGGTAAATGAAATACAGAGACAACTTTGATACAAAGGCTCTTATACATGTTCGTTCTGACTGTCCTGTATAGCTGTGTAGTAAGGTAGTAATTCATCTTTAATAATCAGAAAGACCAAAGTTACAGCGAGTGACACATTCATTGGAATTAATACATTTAATTTCAAATCTGTGTTTGCAGAAACGTATGTTTTTGATGGTTAGTTTGAAGGTTAATTTATATTAAACAGAGCTACCAAAAAAAATCCAATACATCTTCTCTACATCTATTACTATCACTTCTTAGAGCTCACATTTTCTTGCATGAAAGAAGCACACATTATGTTGAACGTGGATTTGATTTTTAATGGTATTTTTTTCATATTTTTCATAGCATTTATAAACGATAAAACTCTCCCGCTCTTTTCTGTACTGCACTTCCTGTTGAAGGAATGTATCTTACACACCTGAGTTGCTTCTGGAGGTTTGGGTCCTTGTTGGAAAAACAATTAGGAACTTTTTTCCTGAATGCAAATTTATTTTAAATTGAGATTTCTCTAGGAAAAAAAAACACATTCTAAATGTTTGCTGTTTATTTACTCCCAGAAGCTAGATGCATTGACTCGCATTTGAGAAACAGTCACTGCTTTTTCTATGACTGATGTGTTTTCAATGTCGACTTAATTCCTTCAACCAGAAGTGTTGCATTGAAGTAGCAAGGAGTGTTTGATATATTCTTCATCAACAGCTTCAAATAAATTACAATTAAAAAATCAAATTCACCTTTCTCATAATGTCTGCGTTTTTCATAAAGGAAAATCTGAGACCTGCAAAATGATTTACTGGAAGTATTTTGTTAGCACCGTTTACTTTAAGAGCTTCTACATCTACCTCAGGTGTTTCTTGCTAGTTCTGCTACATTAGAAAACTTAGCATGGGTGCAAACTATAATTTAAGTTACAAAGTACAAATCTTAGTACATCGGATTATTAGCAACCATTGCAAAATATGTTCATACTAATAGTACACTAGTAGGTGTTTAGTATGTGTGTCAGTTTAAAAAACAAAAACCTAACAATGTAGCATATTTCTCAAACACATAGCCAACTTTTAGACTGTAGGGTCATATCTTCCAAGCTGCTGATCTGCAATTCCCCCATTAGAGTCGTTTGTGTCTAACAAGCTTCTTCCTAATTTTGTCTCTGCCGACAGGACTCCTATAGAAAACAGGTAGTGATTGATGGAGAGACGTGTTTGTTAGATATCTTGGACACTGCGGGTCAAGAGGAGTACAGTGCAATGAGGGACCAGTACATGCGGACAGGAGAGGGCTTCCTGTGTGTCTTTGCCATTAACAACACCAAATCCTTTGAAGACATCCATCAGTACAGGTCTGTATTCAGGGCTTCTCTTGAACTGCCCCCGTAATGAAGGTTCCTCTGCAAGCAGACCCAGAGCCGCTATTCCAACGATACTTCAGTTACCTAACAAGACACAAGCCTGACCCGTTATCATGTCATAATCAGAGAGTCTCTTCAATAATCATTTTTAATGAAAAAGTGTGGGGGTCCTTAAATGGCTCACATGGTAAAGGCACAACGTTGTGGTTGAATATTGTGAAAAGTTGGGGATTGCTCGCATTGGCTGTGTCACTTCAACAGGTTAGGGAGCTAAAATTAAAGACATTGAGAAGAACTTCTAGTCTAATTTGCACACTGGGGAATGTTTGTTTTTGTTTTAACATGATTAAGGGTTAATTGTTTAATTGTTTTGTTTTAATTTGATTAAGGGTTAATTGTTTAATGTTTTATTAAGTCAGAATCATCTGGCACTAATGTAAGTAAGTGCACCTGCCTGTAATTA
This sequence comes from Acipenser ruthenus, assembly GCF_902713425.1. Taxonomy (NCBI): domain Eukaryota; kingdom Metazoa; phylum Chordata; class Actinopteri; order Acipenseriformes; family Acipenseridae; genus Acipenser; species Acipenser ruthenus. The sequence continues at coordinate 14,860,480 of NC_081216.1, read as the reverse complement.
GTAGACAGGTATTTAAGCAGGTAACAATGGTTGGTCTGTGTCTGTGTGAAGGTTGGTGCCAGGGAAGAGACCTGAGGGGAAACCAAGTATATGGGTTTTGTGGCTGGAAAGCTGCCTCATTTTTACAACGCACGTGGATAATGACAGCTGTGGGTACCCGGAATACCAAGCAGAGTAAAATGATTTTAAAGCTGTGTTTAGTAATACATCTTGTGGATCTAAATAGATATAGAAACGATTAAACCATGCAGTGAAAGTCAGTTTCAGCTGCTGGTATATTTCACTGGGGTGGGGGAGGTGGGGAAAAGATTGCCTGTGGGGGCCCTGAGCTAAGAGTGATGTAATCCTGTAGCATTTATCATGGTTAACGAAAGCTTATCCTGTAATTGATAAGTTTACTCTGAAGTACCAGTGAAATCGATCCTGATTCATTTAGAGGGAGAGACACCTCAAGGACAAGATGGATGAGAAGAATTTCTTACACAGATAGCCAGATGTACTCCCATTGCATTTCATCAAGTGTTTTAACACTGTAGGAGGCCCTGTTGGCAGCTTAGATTTTTTCTTCTTGTTGTGGTCCTCCTTGTTATCCCCTTAGCCGGAGTATGTCTTTATAAAGAAATGCAGGGATCATAAAGTGAATTCCAAAACCCATCAATGATTTGCAGTGAATGGTAGTAAAGCACCTACATTCACCACAAAATTTTCGATCAATTTCTAATCACAACCGGAAAATATATTTCTCAACATTTAATCAGAAGCTTCCGCCAGGAGAAAATAAATTCTTCTAAGGATCACGCTCCCTCCTGGACCAGCATTGTGGGTAAACACTGCAGCATAGGTGACGGGACCGCCTCCCCCCACGCAATGAAAACGGGGAGGCGGGGGGGCAGAAATATGTTTTTGCCCCCCCCAACTAACTCTGAGTCGCTTTAAGGCTTGTAAGAGGCACATCTGTGTATTAGAAAATGGATCAGAGATTTCCTTTAACCTAATTGGTCAATATCAGGTCCCTAATCTCTGGTAAAAGAACCTTGAATGTTACCGTTCAAACTAAGTTTAATCTCTGTTCCTAATGAGTCAGCTGAAAAATACGTAAATACAGTATTCTTTTATGTATTTTACCTGTGTTTCTGCTTGATGAGAATCTCAGTTCTAGTCTCTAAGTGTTGTTTGTCAATGTAGACTTAGTCTGCTTCCTCGTTGTCCTATACGTTCAGTTTATCTATTTAAATTTAGCATAAAGTAAAATAAATTAGAAATCGAGTAGTATTTGCTGTCAGTGGCAATACAGTAAGCACAACAGCAATAGCAACTAGTCTCCAGTTTGAATGACAAGTTGTAGAAATCAAACAACTGGATGCTCAGTGGCTACTTTTAGCAACTTTATTTCAGCATATACTGTACCTTCTCCAACTAAATCCAGTCTGGTACCACCTTAGGGCTTCCCACCTCACGTAAACTTGTCAGATCTCACTATGTATCCTGTGAGTGTTGCTTGTGTTGCTTTTGATCACATGTGTGCCTGTACAGTACAGCATGAATTCAAGCAAAAAGAAAGTCTGCAAAAGTTTTTTTTTTTTAAGTTATGTTTGTCAGTGCTATAGACTGGGCTTGGCAGTATCTGAAAAATGTAGCGAGCGCATTGTTGTGTCTAGGCTCACTTTATTTTACTGTGACAATGTATAGTGTAAATGTCATTCTACTGGATTCTTTGTAAGTGATTTACTGTAAAATATTTATATAAAATTGACATTTAAAAAAGAATGCTAGTTATTTCATGTTTCTGCAATTTCAAATCGGTATTTTTATGAAATAAGAAAATGAATTAGTTTAATGACCACAAAAAGTCACTAGAACTACATTTCCCTGATTTTCTTCGTGCTTTGGCTGCAATTGAGTTGGCCTTTTAATGGTCAAATATTAACTCAAAAAAAATTAATGTCGGTGGTAACACTAAGAATAGCATTACGAAGCACCAAGTTATGTTTGTCAGTGTTATAGATAAAAAATAAATATGCAACACTGCAACATTTAATAAAACACACATCTCTACAAATCTATTGATGTTTGCTATAAGGGGTTTTTACATCCTCCTAGTAATGTATTTCAGAGTAAGCTACAGGGGTTTCTGCTTGGTATCGGTAAATTAACTTGGACAAAAATCAGGAAGTCGTGCAGGTCCTTGACTAACCCTAGGAATTTTAATTATGGCAGCACTTTCCTTTTTTGTTGTTTTTATAAGGCGCTATAATTATAGCACCCCCTAATTCAAATTTAAACTAGAATAAGTACTTTTAAATACTATTTTGTTTTCAGATTATTTGTATAGTTGTTATATAAATATAGATTGCTCTTTTTTTTTTTTTTTTTTTTTACTGTTCCTCCAATGTTTAGAATTTTGTGAAATAAAATGACGACTCTTCCTTTTTGCTATAAATACGACATTTTGCATCTGATTCAGTGCTGCCATGTATCCTGCCTGATGGCCTGGAATCTGAATTGTCAGATTTCTGACAACCCTTCTATGGGATGAAAGGAATATTGATTGGTGTTATTGTGTTGTTTATAACCAGAGTTGTTACTGTTGACCTGGCAGTGGCATATTGCCTGAAGACTTCTTTAAAGGTTACTTTGAAGAATGGTGTTGTCTCTTTGACTTTTTATAGTGAAGTCCTGCTTTGATCCCATAAACACAGCCCACTAACCCCCCATGTCTTCACAGAGAGCAGATAAAACGAGTCAAAGACTCCGACGATGTCCCCATGGTGCTCGTAGGAAACAAATGTGACCTGCCGGCCAGGACAGTGGATACACAACAAGCACAGGATCTTGCAAGGAGTTATGGGATACCTTACATTGAGACATCAGCCAAGACCAGACAGGTATGATCCGTTACCCACAAATACATCTGTTACTCCTAACCCTATTCCATTTCATTTTCATCTGTCTGTTTTTGACAGAACTTTTTTACAGGTGAAATCGGATTAAAGTATAGCTAACAGAATAATTAAACAAATCACTACCTTGGTCTTAAATTCGCTACCTTAAATGTGCAGTTTTGAAAGATATGTTCTAGCAAACATGTATTTTAATTTTAAAGCATGATATCTGGTATTAGTTTTAAAATGAAAATGCTTGTTTACTATAACGTTATTCTTTCAGAGTCATTTGAGACCTTATGAGAAATCAGGTCATTTGAGACCTAATGAGAAAAAAGTGCATGATGGGTAACATTTCCGGAATGGTTGTTTTTTGGGGGTTATACAAGGTGATTCACGGTTTGTCAGAGCATCGTGAAAACTGGAGAGTACGTGCAGGATGTAATGCAAAGTAAACAGACACTTGATGATGCACTGTTTTGCCACTAGAGGGTTCTTCAGGCATACAGAGGCTGGATGTCTTCATTTCCTCAGAACTCACAGTCTCTACTGATAATTATAAGAACATAAGAACATAAGAAAGTTTACAAACGAGAGTAGGCCATTCAGCCCATCTTGCTCGTTTGGTTGTTAGTAGCTTATTGATCCCAGAATCTCATCAAGCAGCTTCTTGAAGGATCCCAGGGTGTCAGCTTCAACAACATTATGAATCCCCCTATCAAAACCCTGCATGCCTGATGTGTTGGTGACCATGACATTGAATAATATACGGTCATGTAACTTTTGAATTTACAGCTACATAGAGACATTACACTTTGAGCTATTGTCTTAATGTTTGGTACACAGCTGTATTCTTTGATTTTCTAACTGAAGTTCCATTACCAGTGTTAAAGAATTAACCCTTTCACTGCCGCGTTGCCTTAACCTATGTATCAATGATACAGTCCAAATGTTTTCACAAAGAGGCTTATAGGTAGCACACAGCTGTATTCTATGATTCTCTCAAAGTTCCATTGCAGGTGGTGTCCAGTGAACATTAACCGTTTCAGTGCCATATTCATATATGGAGAGGTTCCTGCCTCTTTTATGCAGCTGTGCCTGAGCTCAATTTGCTTGTCAATCATTCAGTTGTGCTCAGGCACATTCTACACGTGAACTGATTTGGCAGCGGAGGCCATTACCCTTCCCTGCCAACCTAAACCAACAGTTGAAATAAAATACATTTCAATAACAATAATACAAAATAACACAATCAATACAGGGGCGGGGTGTACCCCGTCACAAAGCTGTATTCTATGATTCTCTCAATAAAGTTCCATTACAAGTAATGTTCAGTAAAATGTAACGTTTTCACTGCCACATAGTTTTTAACCTTTTTTTTCTTTACAAAAACTCAAATTTCTAGTTTTATTATAAGAACATAAAAACATAGGAAAATGTACAAATAAGAGGCGGTCATTCAGCCCATCTAAGCTTGTCTGGTTCCTAGTAGCTGCTTGATATCATTCACCTTTTAGTGTTTCAGCTGATCAGAAAAGACTTATACATTGAATACTGTCACATGAAGCACTCCAGCCTCTGAGGTCTAACCTGTTACACAGTGAAGTTTTAATGATGCTGCAGTGAAGAACTCTGAAGTCTGCTCAAAGTAAACACTTTAAAAGATTAACACAGTATTACAGTATTTATGAGCGCCTCATAAAAAAAGAAAAAAAATGCAGAACTCTATAATGTCTTGTAAATATCATACTGCCTGTGAAAGTGCAGCGTACAGTAAATGTGTCACTTTGGCTTGATGACATGTTTCTGCATGTACTAAATTAGATTGTAATGCATGTCAATAACAACAACCATTTGGCTTGTTTGTATTATTGCAATATCAGCAATGATCATTATTTCTATAACAGCCACTGTGTGCTTCTTACTCTGCATTGCAGTCTGACTCATAAAATACTTCACAGATGAAGTCACCTTTTTTTTCTTGCTTCTCTAATTTATTTCACTCTCCACAATGACACATGCACTAATAACGTAAAAACAGATATGAACCTTAATCATGTCCCTGAGTGGCTCACCTGGATAGGGAACAACTGCATAGTGAGAGTGAGTTATATAGCCAGGGGAGCGCTGGTTTGTAACCTGGGCTTTATCAGGATTCTTCAAAACTCTCTGAAAAGGTACATTTTGTATATACATTTGCCTTACTATGTTAGTAATTCTGAGTGGTTCTGTGATTGGGCTTCCTCATTTTCATTCGAATCACGTGACTCTTTCAAATTTGCCACCCCCACCTTCTCTCTCTGTTGATATCAATGTACATGATTTGAATGGAATAAGGCTGTTCAGTCCCGGCACTTAGGATTCTTCAGACAAGCTCATTGCAGCTCAAAGCCAGGCACTGTAAAGGCTGATTCACAGAAACATGGGAGCAACAAGTTTAAGATCAACTCGGAATGATTGCAAACACCTTAAAATGGCAATGGAAATGTTTTAAAAGAATCTACATGCAAAAAGATCGGGGTTTGATTGCTTATAAAGGCTGCTGGGAGATTTCATTAAACGTTGTCCTAAATTTGTGTTTGTTACAGGGAGTGGAAGACGCGTTTTACACGTTAGTCCGTGAGATCCGGCAGCACAAACTGAGAAAGTTAAACCCTCCAGATGAAAGTGGACAGGACTGCATGAACTGCAAGTGTGTTGTGTCATGATCATGGTGAGTTCAACAGCAGTGTTAGAATTTATTGCACAAACATTCTTTATAAAATGTGCCACGCATTGTTTCACTAAACCCAAGATGGTATTTTCAAAGATTAAAACAACATTTGGACTTCGATGCAAATAGAAAATGTGCTTTCCTGCTGTGGCATGGTAGAAATTGCACTTTTACATCATTCAACAGCACATCCTAAAAGTCAAAAAAAAAAAAAAAGTAGTTTAAATTCATAACCAGTCGGAGTACTGCACACGTCCCTGGTAGCGACTCACTAATCTGTATTAGAGCATGTCACCTGTGTAAAACACATACTCAAAAATCATAGTTTTAAGACCATGGATGAGGCCTGCAGGGTTTTTATTGAGAACTATTCCGACATCTTTCCTGCTTTCGCAAAACTTGCAGCAATTACAATTACGATACATTTATCTTGTGTACCAGCAGAACAGGGTTTTAGCTGTCAGAACAGAGTGCAGACCAGCAAATGATCATCTAAAACATGACCATTTCAATGGAAGCTCCTGAGAATTATTAAGACTTTGATTTGGAAAGAGCACGAGTCATTTTTTGATTTGGGTGCTAAAAGGAAAATTTAAAGCACTTTTAAACAACACAACTGTAAATAGTTCTGATGTTGACAGCTACCCGCAGAGACATTGGTACGTGTTCTACAACACTGACTTTTACATTGTGAACGGGGGATTTTCAAAAGAAAACGATTTATGGTAAGCTTGTCTTTATGTCTATTTCTACTACCATTAGTTATACCGTGTACTGTTTCGCATGTTAACTTCGTTAATCTGAAATAGTTGCACTGCACAATAATGTAACTATGTTGATGCAATATGTAAAAATGCAGATGTTATGGTTGAAAACACAGATTTTGAGATGGTAAGCTTTTTACAAATACACATTTTTAAAGGCTAGCGCGACCTCTGCATCTCTAAATGGTCACGCAAATTAGTTGTGTTACCGGAGTATCCCAAACAATACTGTCTTTACTTTTCTTTCCGTCTTACTTTAGAAAACAATTGTCAAACATCAAAAGGCACTGTAGCTCGGTCGATACAGTATTTGTAAATCTAGCACAACGCTCTTAACTCCTGCACAGATCCAATCCCATCAGTAAACACTCACGGGGGGCGGGGCACCATCCACTCCACTTAGGTCTTTTGAATTGCTGTTCTCGGGAATGGAATTTTTAAGCAAAATGGCTTATTAACTGACTATTTAAACTGTTCTATGAAAAATATGTTGTTAATGCTTTCAATAAATCTTTAACAGCAACGTAGCTAGGTAACCCATTCCATACCCTCATTATTCTCAGTGTAAGGAAGTGTCTCCATCCCTTTTTCCTTAGTCTGTCTGTATTTAATTTCAAACTCTGTCATCTGGTCCTGGTTTATGTGCTGTGCTTAAAGTTGTGGTTTGGGTTACCTGTCAGCTCCTTTAAGATTTTTAATAAGTTTAATGAAGTCCTCCATAATTCTTCTTTAATTCTAGACTAAATAATTACCATCTATCTTCATAGCTCATTCCTGTATACCCTGGGATTAGGCTGGTTGCTCTCTCCAGAGCCACAGTGTCATTTTGGTAATGTGGTGACCAGAACTGAGCACAGCATTCAAAGCGCAGTCTCACCAGTGTGTTATACAATCACATCATAACCTCTTTTGGTTTGGTTTGTACTCTACACTTTTAACTATATGACCCAGCATTCTCTAACGTACTTTACAGAGGAAAAATGTGCATTTATATTTTTTGGTAGCAGGAAGGATGTGTGTTTTACCTCAATCTCTTTTCTTTATCCATTCAGTTTTCAGGATATCCGAGGCATGGCTTACCAAGCAGTGCTAAAGGACAGGCCCAAAGCGAAGATGAAAGTGCATATTCACAGAGGAGGAAGTCACCGGAGACTGTTTCCACTGAGCGGAGGTCTCCCGTGGAGATTCCCCAGCTCAGTTCATGACTGCCACACAAACATAACATACCACTTTCTCCCAACTTACAGAGCTGCAGAGCTGGAGTATAATCACACTTTAAATTATTATTGTATTGTCTGAACACTGGTCTTAACCTGCCTTTGGGTGCTACATTTTGTTTTTTTAAAGTGCTGGAAAATAGTGGTTTCTGAGTTGCTTTCCTGAAACAAACAATCAGAATCCTGTACTGAATAAGTCAGACAACTGGGGCAATTGATGGGATTTGAAGTCATTTTTTTAGGGGCTTCGTGATGAAAAAACAAAACATTATAAACATCAGCATAAGAAACTATCTGTATTTATACCCAAAAAAGCCACGATCTTCTTAATATTCAGGGGACACAATTTAGATGCAGGCCTTAAAGAAATGCATTTTTAATGCTATATAATGATCAGACCTGGTGTCAATTACAAATGTAATTGTGTCATTTGTAATTGTTTCCAATTACAATTTAATTGTTACCTGTGTAATTGTATATGTAATTGTAATAACCATATAATTGATCATTTACAGTTCAATTACACACCTATTCAAGCTTAATCATTCACAGTTCCATGTTGTGTTTTACATTGAGGGAACATTCTTCTCGTATTTTCAGTCACTTTTAGTGACCCCATTTATTTGAAAAAACGTTATGTAATATGTTTCTGTATTTGTGCCGGTGATTACTGCTGGGTAGAATAAACAAAGTAAACATGTTAATGTGTATAGCTATTTATGTTACTTTTTAGTGTAATTGTAATTCAATTACAAAGCAAAAATGTATACTGTAATTGAAAATAGCATTGTAATTGTAAAGAAGTATGCTGTAATCATAATTGACCGCAGGTCTGGTCATTATATCCTAAAACACCAGTGGATTCTCCTACCGTTATAAAAGCTACAATTTAAAAAACAAGTACAGAAGCTTCTACTACTTAATGTATAACTTAGGCTTCATTCCTCGCGATATTATGTAAAAAATGGGAAAAACAAGTATTGAAACCATGTGTTCCTTTTTAACAGTTCTGTCATAATTGTGAAATAATCTGTTTAAAAAAGCACTGGGGTAATTGCATTTTCTCTTTCACTGTGACACTGAAAGCCTTAGCAAGGAACAGAATATACGTGCCAAATGTCTTTCAGGGGCAAACATGCAAGTATTTTCTGGCTTATTTTGCCACATACAAGCCTGATAAAATAATAGTCAACATTCAGTGGTAGTCCCAAGTTTTTTTTACGTTTCCAAATTGTGGGAGTCTGTGCATACAAATACAAAATGTCACCCTATACCTACACGAAAATGTTGATTACTACCAGGTTGCTACCAAATAAATTGCATTTCTCCGTCTATACAGTAGTAGACGGCACAACTCAACTGATATCCTTAAGAGGTATTTCTAGTACTACACTAATTAATACGCTATTTAATGTAGCTAATAGAAATGGGTCACAACTGCACAAAAATGTGGTTATAACTACTGTTCCAGATGTGATAAAAAAGCCTCAATGGACCATTAGTACATGTTTATTTGGTTCTCTGTGTCCATTGTGAAGTTCCCCTTTTAAATTCCTACTTCATTTTTAAGATTCTGATGGTATGTATGAAGGGCAGAAGCCCAGTTAGAATACAAAGTTGCTCATGTGTCCAATTTATGAATCCTTAATGTTTGTTCAAGTACAAGCCTTAAAAGTTGGAGGTTCTGGGATGAAAGTTGGATGAAAGTGAATTGAATTTAGTGATCTCAGCTTAACCCCCAGTTGACAGTAGTTTACAAAACCCTTGCACTCAATCTCAGAATGAGAGGCCCAGGATTGGGTAAATATCTAGGCCGACCAGCTCCCTTATGTTATATATAAAAAAAAAAAAAAAAATTCTTACCTCGTCCGGTCTCCATTTTGCAGTCAGGAGAACAAACAGATCTCTAACCCAGAGATCATGGAAATACAGTGCTTTTTGGCACCAAAGTTGGTATCCTTCCCCCATAAAACCTAGCTTCAAATAATTGTCCACATTTCTCCTGTGATTGCTTGGTTTATGCGTTTTTGTTTGTAAGTAAGCAAAGAAAAAAAATACATATATATATATATATATATATATATATATATATATATATATATATATAATATATATATATATATACACAGACGTGCTCAAAATTGTTGGTACCCTTACAGCTCATTGAAATAATGCTTCATTCCTCCTGAAAAGTGATGAAATTAAAAGCTATTTTATCATGTATACTTGCATGCCTTTGGTATGTCATAGAATAAAGCAAAGAAGCTGTGAACAGAGATGAGTTATTGCTTATTCTACAAAGATATTCTAAAATGGCCTGGACACATTTGTTGGTACCCCTTAGAAAAGATAATAAATAATTGGATTATAGTGATATCTCAAACTAATTAGTTTCTTTAATTAGTATCACACATGTCTCCAATCTTGTAATCAGTCATTCAGCCTATTTAAATGGAGAAAAGTAGTCACTGTGCTGTTTGGTATCATTGTGTGCACCACACTGAACATGGACCAGAGAAAGCAAAGGAGAGAGTTGTCTGAGGAGATCAGAAAGAAAATAATAGACAAGCATGGTAAAGGTAAAGGCTACAAGACCATCTCCAAGCAGCTTGATGTTCCTGTGACAACAGTTGCAAATATTATTAAGAAGTTTAAGGTCCATGGAACTGTAGCCAACCTCCCTGGGCGCGGCCGCAAGAGGAAAATCGACCCCAGATTGAACAGAAGGATAGTGCGAATGGTAGAAAAAGAACCAAGGATAACTGCCAAAGGGATACAAGCTGAACTCCAAGGTGAAGGTACGTCAGTGTCTGATCGCATCATCCGTCGCTTTTTGAGCAAAAGTGGGCTCCATGGAAGAAGACCCAGGAGGACTCCACTTTTGAAAGAAAACATAAAAAAGCCAGATTGGAATTTGCTAAAATGCATATTGACAAGCCACAATCCTTCTGGGAGAATGTCCTTTGGACAGATGAGTCAAAATTGGAGCTTTTTTGGCAAGTCACATCAGCTCTATGTTCACAGACGAAAAAATGAAGCTTTCAAAGAAAAGAACACCATACCTACAGTGAAACATGGAGGAGGTTTGGTTATGTTTTGGGGCTGCTTTGCTGCGCCTGGCACAGGGTGCCTTGAATCTGTGCAGGGCACAATGAAATCTCAAGACTATCAAGGCATTCTGGAGCGAAACGTACTGCCCAGTGTCAGAAAGCTCTGTCTCAGTCGCAGGTCATGGGTCCTCCAACAGGATAATGACCCAAAACACACAGCTAAAAGCACCCAAGAATGGATAAGAACAAAACATTGGACTATTCTGAAGTGGCCTTCTATGAGTCTTGATCTGAATCCTATCGAACATCTATGGAAAGAGCTGAAACTTGCAGTCTGGAGAAGGCACCCATCAAACCTGAGACAGCTGGAGCAGTTTGCTCAGGAAGAGTGGGCCAAACTACCTGTTAACAGGTGCAGAAGTCTCACTGAGAGCCACAGAAAACGTTTGATTGCAGTGATTGCCTCTAAAGGTTGTGCAACAAAATATTAGGTTAGCGGTCCCATCATTTTTGTCCATGCCATTTTCATTTGTTTTCTTATTTACAATATTATGTTGAATAAAAAATCAAAAGCAAAGTCTGATTTCTATTAAATATGGAATAAACAATGGCGGATGCCAATTACTTTTGTCAGTTTCAAGTTATTTCAGAGAAAATTGTGCATTCTTCGTTTTTTGTGGAGGGGTTCCAACAAATTTGAGCACGTCTGTATATATATATAATTTTTTCCTTTTTCTCCTATAACAGGGTGATGTGTTATGTGTGGGTCATCACTGGATAATAATGAGGCAGACACAGAGCAGTGCGCACCGATTTATTTCAACACAGGCCTCAGGCCAACAATGGTAATCCTAGCATCGGATTTAATAAAGAAAACAAAACAAAACAAAAATAAAAGGTTGCCACGCAAGATGAACACCAGTCCCACTAAAAGGAACGTCCCGCTCAAGGAACCTATTACCCTACGAAACCTCTCTATACTTGTCCCAGCGTGCTCCGGTTGACTTCGTCCTCAATCAATCTATCTATCATCAATCTGCCTCCGGTGCACCATACCTCCCAAGGGTAGATCAAGTCTACAGAGTGCCAACCGTCCACAAGGACTGTCTGTTCAAAACAACTAAACTAGATACCATCCTAGCTCCACCAGGTGTGGCTACATCCTCCAGAGCCTCAGCATCAGATTGTGAAGACAAGAAGGTGCACACCTTCCTGAAAAAGACCTACACGGCCTCACCATGCAGCATGCGCTTAAGCAATGACCAGGTGTATGCTGGTACAAGCTGTGCTGCTGTATTTTCAGCAGTTTTGATTGCTTAAACTGGATAAGTGGCAATACTGCAGCAATTATATTGAACTTAGAAACATCTATCATAGAAAAAAAATCCTGTAGATTGAAGATTTGAAGATGTTTTACCAGCAACCGGCAAATGTAAAAACAAAAAAAAAAACTAATTAAAACAAACAAAAAAATGACCAAGTGATTCCTAGCACCGACTGCAACCTCCTCCAGCATTACAGTATACTATACTACAGTATATAACTTTTTATATGTTTTCATGCAACTAACATTTCCACCAATGAATGTGCTAGACTAGGTCTTTGTAACACGACAGTTGTGCACAATGCATACATAAATATACATTTCAAATATTACAACACTTACCCTGGCAGTAATTAAAAATATCGTCTTGGCATGTAGGTGCCACACCATGGGATCATTCACCCAACCAGCTCTGAAGTACTTGTAGCTGTCTGTACTTTTAAATGCCTTCATGGGCTCGTCTGTGTAGGGTGATAGAGTTTTGACCAAGTACACATATATGTCACCAAACTGTAAACCTGGTAGTTTTTTGGCGTTTCGCACTGAACTTGTATGGTAGTTTTAACAGCTTTGTGGCAATGTTAGACCGTCAAAATGGCGGACATGACTCCCTGAGTCACGTGACTTGCAAAGCCTCTATAGGTTCACACTGTGTGGAGTTCATCAGACAGGGTAAAAATATGAAGATTACCTGTAATTTGGTTTCTTCGTAGGATGGTGAACACCACACATCTATATCGCGCCCTCCTTTCCCCCTCTTGCTTTCTTATTTTTCTAAAACAATGCTTATTTGGAGCACGGTTTTATAGGGGAAGGATATCGACTTTGGCGCCAAAAAGGACAATATTGCAATGATCTCTGGGTTCGAGATCTGCTTGTTCTCCTGACCCAAACAAAATGGAGACCAGGAGTTCATTCTGTGTGGAGTTCATCATCCTACTAAGAAACCATATTACAGGTAGTCTTCGTAATCAGTTACACTTGCTCTTAGGCCATTTCACCTCAGGAGTGTCTTCTGTGTAATGTTCCTGGCTGAAAGCATACCAGTCAATAGGGGAAGCAGCTGCTGGGTTTATGATAAAGCTGTTGAAGGGGTGGGGACAATCTCATCTACCAGAGTAAATGACCAAGGAAGTGCAACACTGAAAGCATGGTTTGTTTAAAAACAAAACAAAAAAAAAAAAAAAACTGTACTAGAACATGTGTTTATGTGATTATTGTGTGTATATATATATATATATATATATATATATATATATATATATATATATATATTTTTCATTTTGTTAATGTTCATTTTTTTGGCACTGAGACCATTTTTATTTTTGTTAAGAATATGTGTGTTTTACTATAAAGACTGGTAATTGTAAGATTTATTTGTACATAGCGTTGCACCTCCTCCTACCAATGTTAACCTAATTAAATTGTAATATAAACCAGATCAACCACTGATAACACTCAGAAGTCTTATCATGCATGAATAGCTGTAAGTCCTTGTGGTAGTGAACCATATTCATCGTCTTACTGTTCAATCCGAAATGTGCCATTGATTTGCCATTTTGTTCTTTTTTAATGTAAGTAAACCTATGCTTTAAAAACATCTTCTCCATTTTTTGAAGCAGCGGGTATTATAGCCCTGGTATGTGTTTTTGTACTGCACACAGGTTTCTCAACTCATTCATAACTGATCAGAATCCAAAACGAACAGTTAGGGTGCTGCCCCCTGCAGTCTACCATGTCTTTTTGACATTAGTTTCTTATAATTTACTGTATGACAGTGGCTCCATTAAAGGTTTGAAACTGGATCTCAGTACCATTATAACGCAGAAGGCAATATTATATATTTACTACCAATTATATTTAGTAAGTATAACAGAGCAACAGTATATTAATACAGTAACCCATCTGCCCGTCACATACTCAGCCTAGCCGTTTATCCGCCTTGATCAAGCTGTTCAGTGACATTGATATGTAAATAAATCATGTTCGACTGCGGGGCTTATCAACTTTAACCCCTGTCTCAATCTCCTGCCTGTCACTCTGCAGCGAATGCACGCATCCATGTGGCAGACGGCTACTCTGTCACAAGCATTAATACCTTGTATCTTTCTAAACAGTGGATTTAGGGGAGCTACCCAATAAAAGCTGAATCTCAAAACAATAATTGTGTGAATATAGTCATTGTTACAGCTGTGTATAATGGTATTTAAAACATGATTCATTCGTCCACCCTTTTACATATCTGCCCTTACTCTGGTCCCACTGCAATAGGATATGCGACGGATTACTGTCGTAGTTTTATACTGTAAAATGTCCTTTTGCAGACAACGCTATAGTGGGGCATAGGGAAAAGTCAGTGTTATTCAATCCAACTGAAAAGTAAAAAATGTCTGCCAACATACCCACATTGTCTGACTTTACCATAGTAAAAAAGCATCGGTATGAATTGTAAAGCCCAGAGAAGTATGGTATAGCATATTAAAAAAAACAAAAAACATGGTATGTTAAATGCCTGAGACAATTGCATATTTATTGTAGTAAACTTTTATGAGGGGAGTCCCATTACCTGCTACACAGACAAGCATGAAATTAAGTCTCGAAAAATAAGGGATCGGAAACGGTTGAGCATTATGTATTAAAATGTGAGAAATTTGAAGAACAAAGAAAGAACTTGAAGAGGAAGTTGGTGAACGTGGAGATATATGACCTAAGCATTAGTAGCTTGTTGTGAAAAGGGAAAGAGGAAGGGAGGCGAGAAAGAGAAAAGATAATAATTGAATATATTAGGGAAACAGGAAAAGCAGGAATTTTATAGATGACAAATTAAGATGTTTATAGAGAAAAAAGAGACGAATTACAACAGACAGAGGGCGCTAATCAGCTAAAGATATAGATAGAATGCGCTCCAAAAGATAATTTAATAAATAAATAAATAAATAAATAAATAAATAAATAAATAAATAAATAAATAAATACCCAGACGTGTTCTTACCTGGAAACATGAACACTTTTAAAGTTTGAAAGTCATTGTCCGGATCTTGGTGTTATTTACACTGGTCGGTACACTGGGGTTTGAGGTTCAAGCTACTTCTACATATTTTAAGTGGATGGAAGCTGAACATACTTTTTAAAAACACCTTTTTTTATACCAATACAGTACTAACACAATTTGAATAGCAAAATTGTATGTATCTTAAGTATTTCAATTGTGGGGGAAATCTCAACGTTTGTCGAAATATATTTCAAGGGCAATTCTCATCTCTATCTGCATTGTGCCACACTCGCTCTAGCGCTCAACGCAGCCTCAGGGGCCGGTTCTAAAGAGGTCTGATTCTGGAAGCAGGCTCCGATCTGAGCGGAGCTTCAGGGCTCTTTGAAGACTAAAGTAATGGCTTCCTAATTCCATGATTCAGAAGCGACTGAATAATACAGCTATTTGCCACACTCATCACTGATGACAACATCGTGCCAACACTTTATTGTTTTGAATGATTGCCGCAGGAATGTCTTTGAGTCTTATAATTAGACATACAAGGGATGCAATGTTTTGTTATACTTGTTTGTAACATATTTTATTATTTCAGATATAATAATTAAATGCATGCCCCAGCTGCAGAAACTGCCCCCACCCCCGCTTTTTTTTTTTTTTTTTGGAACAAAATACGGGAGAAAATCGGTCCCAGGAGTTGTCCGGGATTTGTGTCCAAAAAAACAGGAGAGTCCCGGCAAATAATGGAGAGTTGACAGGTCATTCATTCTGGTGCAGACTTGAGGTGAACAAACGTTTTTTTTATTTTATTTTAACTGAGCCACGACAACACGGCCCCCTCGCAATTGCATGTGCTGCATGTGCCTTAAACCGCTACTGAGCACACACTACTGCATGTATTAGTCTCTATATTGTACAGTTATTTGAACTGCTTCAGCTTGCTATGTCCCGGTTTTTCACTCTGGAAATCTGATAACCCTATTCACGTAGGCACGTTTTATTTATTTTTTGTGAGTAAATATGAACGTATCAGTGCAAAACCTAGTAATAAACGAGCAAGCTGATACATCTGAACATGGTTGTTTCCTCTTTGTCTAACCCACAAAAACGAAATGATGTTTTCGTTTTAAAAAAAATATTCGTAAAATACAGACACTCCCTAAATTGACAGTTTTCTCTCCTCGCAGGGCGCGCTTCAGTGCGCTTGCTCGCTTTGCAGAGCATCCCGTGCATGTATTTGGATGCCATTTGTTCACTGTGTTAGTGGGGTAGTGTAGTGTTTGTATTGCATTGTTTTCTCTGTGACAGCTCTTTTGGTTTAATCAGTTTGTAAACAGGAAAATAATGAAAACCGTGGATAATTATTCTGAGAGGACAGCAACAAAATACCACAACAAACGGTAAGGACGCGGTTTTTATTAATATTATTTGTTTTAGTGATACAGTCAGGAGCTTTGTAATTTAAAAAAAATGTAATGTGCATGCAGTGGTAGGCTTTGTAAAGTATTGGGATAGCGTAGCTTGATATCCAAATCCCCATTAAATTAAAACGTGTTCTTTTGATCTATCCAGCGTTTTGTGACAAACTAAATGTTCAGAGAAGCAGACTTGATTCCAGTTAGCCTGAAGCGCTAATGTTTCCAATGTTAACTCGTCGATTGTGATTCGTTATATTAACAACACAACACTGAACATCGGATTTCCTGTCTAGGTTATTTAAATAGAAGCATAACTAAAGTAGTTGTCTGTGGAATTGATCAAACCGTCGCGTAGCATTAGCACGGATAACTGTGGCATTTTTCTCCCATGGGACAGCAAAACTTAATATTCGAATTCACATTGTAGATAAGAAAATACTTATCATTTTTAAACTGCATGTATTATTCATGGTAAAATATCATGTGCATACTAATAATAAGGGAACATATTTAGAAAGTCGACAAAAAATAAATAACGGTACCTTTCAATTTGACTTGTAGTAGTCATATCAACATGTTTCCAGATGATTAAAAACCAAACGCTTTGAGATATGTCTTCATAGTCACAATCTAACTGTTGTGCGATTATCTTGAAGTTCCATCGTGCATGCGGTAAAATGAACCCTTCTGCAACAGTGATGTTTTGTGCACAAAACCACCCTATTATTGTTTCAGAATCAGATGTGTGTGCCTAATTGTTTAAGTAGTATTACTAAATTATGAATTCATTACAGTTAAAGCTGGGTAAGGTAGCCTCCACAAAACATTTATACTAATGCAGTCCTATAATGAACTACCTATATACATTCTATCTATCTGTCTATATATAAGTATTAAACAGTCAATAATGCTAAATTTAGATATACTAAAAGAACATTGAATATATTGAAAAAATTCTTTTAGCAGTATCGCATGTAATATGGATCTGAGCTATGGCTCTGATACTTCTATTTACATATACTAGGTGTTATATAAGAATATATTTAAGCATATTTCTATATGGAACATGTTTTGACAGATTTCTTTGCTACAGTAAAACACAGTCTTATGTATTTTTTGGCTCTATAGAATTGTAGTGACTTCAAGTCAAAAGATCTACTGGCACGCAGTGATTAAACAGTGTGATTAAATAGAGTGCCTTTATCTGCACCTGGAGTTGTGTGATACTGAAGTCAGTGCTGACATTGCTGCATCAAATTATGTCATGTTGAAAGACAAGCCATTCAGCATGTGGACCGCTGCTTTTCTTCCTAATGCCAAGCTTGTGCGACTGATGGGAGCTACACTTTTTTTGGTTTAAAAATATTCAAACCAAGCTTTAAATGTAGCCTATTTGGTGGCATGTTTGTATTCGTTCTTGTAACAGAATTTAGAAATGACTGTATCCAAGAGATGCAAAGGAAATCAATGCATGAATGGTATCTGTAATACATCACACACTTTCTACTATAAAGATTAGTGTTTCTCTCCTTTCTTCAATGGTTAATTTGATGGGGTGCCAGGAGTAATTTACTCCCAACAGTTCATTTTATCATTTAAATAATATACTTCATCAAAGGCAGGTCTGAAATCCAGGAAGGATGCCGGGCTAGTGTAAGTTTCAAAAAGATCTGCAGATTGTTTTCAAATTGTGAGTGCCTGACAGAGAGCAGGTAAAGTGCTGATAGCTAACAAAATAATTCCATCAACTATTATTATTATTATTATTTATTTCTTAGCAGACGCCCTTATCCAGGGCGACTTACAATTGTTACAAGATATCACATTATACATTATTTCACATTATACAGATATCACATCATTTTTACATACAATTACCCATTTATACAGTTGGGTTTTTACTGGAGCAATCTAGGTAAAGTACCTTGCTCAAGGGTACAACAACAGTGTCCCCCACTGGGGATTGAACCCACAACCCTCCGGTCAAGAGTCAAGAGCCCTAACCACTACTCCACACTGCTCCCCAACTATACCTGTTGTGCACATCTGTTTTCTAAATATATCTCATAAGTGCAGTTTAGAAAGAAACACGTACTTTGACTTTCAAAAATGATAGCTGGTACTTGGATAAAGTGTTGTTTGTGTGTGTTATTTAGGCTTTTACTTCCTAGGTGATTTTACTTGGAGATTGAAATTGTTGCCTGCTACAGTGAAACCTCCCTATTATGGCCAGTCAAGGGACCAACAAAATGTCCATAACAGTGGGGTGTCCTTGCTACTGAAGTTACATGGTCGAAACATTGGCCAAGGAATTTTACTAACATTTTATTTATTCTTCTATGCAAACTGTATAATTTACTTGTTTTGTGTTTTATATATCTAAATCTTCTAGGGAGAAGCAGTGGTTTACATTGCTGATGCGGGGACCTTCATACTGAAAAAGGGGTAGCCTTAATATTGAAGGTTGCTAGATATTACAATCGGCACCGCTTTATTGGGAGGCATTTGAGACGACCTTAGTCACACTTGTTTGTTTATAAATGAAAAGAAAAATAATGAAATCACATCACGTAATGATTACATGTTAAATACATCATTTAAAATACAAGTCAATTGTTTGTTTTTTTTATTCCTAAACTAAACAATTCATGCCAAGATGCCCGATTCCAGCCTTGCTGAAGCACCCCCAGATCATCACCGATCCTCCACCACATTTCACAGTGGGTGCGAGACACTGTGGCTTGTAGGCCTCTCCAGGTCTCCGTCTAACCATTAGACGACCAGGTGTTGGGCAAAGCTGAAAATTGGACTCATTTGGGGGTGCTTCAGCAAGGCTGGAATCGGGCAGATTTGTCTTTGTGAAGGACGCATGAATCAAGCCAAGTACAAGGTTGTCCTGGAAGAAAACTTGCTTCCTTCTGCTCTGACAATGTTCCCCAACTCTGAGGATTGGTTTTTCCAGCAGGACAATGCTCCATGCCACACAGCCAGGTCAATCAAGGTGTGGATGGAGGACCACCAGATCAAGACCCTGTCATGGCCAGCCAAATCTCCAGACCTGAACCCCATTGAAAACCTCTGGAATGTGATCAAGAGGAAGATGGATGGTCACAAGCCATCAAACAAAGCTGAGCTGCTTGAATTTTTGCGCCAGGAGTGGCATAAAGTCACCCAACATCAATGTGAAAGACTGGTGGCGAGCATGCCAAGACGCATGAAAGCTGTGCTTGAAAATCAGGGTTATTCCACCAAATATTGATTTCTGAACTCTTCCTAAGTTAAAACATTAGTATTGTGTTGTTTAAAAATGAATATGAACTTATTTTCTTTGCTTTATTCGAGGTCTGACAACACGCATCAACACGAAAGCATCTTTTTTGTTATTTTGACCAATTGTCATTTTCTGCAAATAAATGCTCTAAATGACAATATTTTTATTTGGAATTTGGGAGAAATGTTGTCAGAAGTTTATAGAAAAAAACAAAAATGTTCATTTTACCCAAACACATACCTATAAATAGTAAAACCAGAGAAACTAATAATTTTGTAGTGGTCTCTTAATTTTTTCCAGAGCTGTATATATATACTGTATATAGTGGCAGAATAGAGGGAGGAAAGGTGAGGTTCAGGACTACATCCCCCAGAATTCCACAGGGTTGGTATTAGCCAGGATTGGAATCACCTGGCTCTAATTTAATGAGGGACATCTGTCTGGGATTAAGCAGGTGTGTAAAATAGCAGGTCTGACAGGGAGGTCTGCGTTAAGGCTAAGGCCTGGAGGAAGCTCTTTGGGTACAGGCTGATATAAAAAGGTATTGTGATACTTTGATAAGTATATGTGTTGTGTTACCGTTAAACGGCCTAGCCGTCTGGTTTTTCGTAGCTTGGACTTGTGAGAAGTTTATTTAAGCACTCCTTGGTGGAGTTAAGCTTTTGTTTGTTTTTGTGTACTGGAAATAAATATGCAGGCACTGCCCTGTTTACACCCTATCTGTTCAAGTACTTCATTTACACTTAAAGGCAGTGTTAAAGATCCCGAAGTGTGGCAAAGCAACCCCATTTTGCCACACTATATATAATAAAATCACATGTTTAAATGGTATTAGCTGATCTTATTTTTCTAACCTGGCTTTTTGTACATGTTTTGGTCAGGTGACAATAGAAATAATGCAGTGAATTGTTATGATCTGCAATAAATACACCTGATATTTAACTTTCAAATTATTATGTTTTATTTAGCAGACGCCTTTATCCAAGGCGACTTACAGAGACTAGGGTGTGTTAACTATGCATCAGCTGCAGAGTCACTTTACAATTACAATCTCACCCGAAAGACGGAGCACAAAGAGGTTAAGTGACTTGCTCAGGGTCACACAATGAGTAAGTGGCTGAGGTGGGATTTGAACTGGGGACCTCCTGGTTACAAGCCCTTTTCTTTAACCACTGGACCACACATTGATTGTGTTATTATATACAGACTGCTTCAGAGTTGCTGTGGCATCAATTTGACAGTACAGATTTGCATGCCCTCTGTTTAATCATAGCACTATGTGTTACAACAAATGGCTCTTTTATGGTAGAAAATAATATCCAGTAACTAAACCTTTTTTTACCCAGTTATTTCAGCTATTACCTGTTACTTAGATCACTGTTTACCATGATCTAATGTCTTACTTGAAGTCTGCCGTTGCTTGGAGAAAAATGTAAAATTAATTAAAAATTCAGTATAAGAAATTAACCACTGTTACAGATTGATCAGAATTCCAGTACATGCTATCTTGTAAATATATACCTTGTGATTTATATTAAGTTAATATGCTATGTTTGGGGTGTCTCTTATTGTAACACAAATCATTTTGCATAGTTTGAGCAGCCAGAGAGCCCTGCTAAAGATGACATCTCTTATAATAGGACACTGTACACACTGCATGCAGTTCTATTATTTATGTATTTATTTTTAAAAACACATCCTTAACTATAGCCACCTTGGCTTAAAGCCCTTGTTTCCTCATTATTTTTGTTTTACTTACATTTTCACTGTTGATGCAATATTTTACTGATACTCAAATGTCCTTGCTTTAATTTCACATTATTCACATTGCCCAGTTCACTTCTTATCAAGTCTCCGGGCTCTTCAGTTTAATCCATCAAGCCAGGCTCTCTGCACACCCAGAGACATTGCCCCTTGTTTTGAGCATAGTGCCATTCACACTACGTTTGGGTATCTGCAAGAAAATAAAATAACGTAAGATTATAAGAATTTAAGAGAAAGCTGTTTGGCTCATCAATCCTAATAGCTGATTGATCTAAAAACGAAGAAGTTTAAGGATGCAAATTGTAAAGGAACAGAGAGTTCAAATTAGTGGACAGGACTAAGTAGAAAACAACTGCCAAAAGCCTCCCCTGGGATATGACGGCACCTCATTATTTTGCTCATTGCTAAAACATATGTTGCTTAGTAAAGAATTCTTCAAGACAAACTTGAGCTATCCACATTAGCTCAGTAACCAAGATGTGAGTGCTGCAGTGCTCAATGTGTTAGCATTGCTGTGTCAGAGCGGAAAATGGCAGTGGTTTGAGTGCTGGTTACTACTTCCTGTTGCATTGTCAGCCAGGCAATAATGAAATTTCACAGTGTGGACTAAAACTTTAATTTCAACACTCTTCCAGCGAGGGCCATTTGTTGCCAATGCTATAACTAGGCCTTCTGATTTTCGGTTTAACCGATAAATAGAACACCCCAGATAGAAAAAAATGTAATCTGAAATAGTTACTCAGTTCATGTTGACTTCACCCATTTCCATTTAAAAAAACCCAAATCCTACTACAAAAAAACAAAAACAAACTACCTTTCCCAGTGTAGTTGGGCAATATCCCTCCTTCCTGACTTGTATCTATCATTGATTCGATCTGAATACTTTAAACACACCCCATCCTCTGAGTAGAATCAGGTTACTATATTTCCATGGGTGGAAGGTTTTCCGTCTGTAGACGAAATTCCTTCAAAATGGCCTCTCACAGGTCCATTCCTATGATTCGTGTAGAAATGGCAAAAAAAAAATTAGGAGGTGGGGTGTATGTTTTTTTTCTTGTGGAAAACTGTAAAATGTTTTCGCATGTACTTGACTTTTGTGACCTTTTGTTTTCTGCTGAACTGTAACTTGATTTAGACCATAGACGCCTAACCCATTGGGCACAGGGAAGGCGAACTATATATTTTGTCTCTCTACTTTTTTGCTCCGTATATACACACTGTTATTCTATGTGTTGTTATGGTTTTGCCTTTAAACGGTTTAAAATATAATAAAAAAAAGTCATTCAGAAGACTTTTCAGAAAAAAAAAAATAAATAAATAAACTAAATAAAAGGCACCCTACACGAACATTGGTTTGACCCATAGTCGGCACTGCACTATTTACAACACATTAGCAGCGGTGAGACTGCAACAGAAGATGCTGTGCAGTCCGTGGAGACTACAAAAAATGATTAATTAAATATAGGCTAGGTAGTTGTTAGTTTAGTTTGTTTTTATTGTCTATTCATGGAATATATGGATTGAAAAAAAGGCAAGAGAGAACCAGACAGGTAATAAGGAAGTCAGCAGGTTCATATTGCTGCGGGGTCATGAACAGGTTTAAGTTCAACACCAACTCTAAATAAAATGTTGTTCCTGTTATTAAGCACTGGTAATAATCTGAAGCAGTTGTATTTCAGAATAGCAGAAGCCCGTTTTTACTTTAGTGAAGTAACTAGAATGTTTTTGTTTTTCATTGCTAACTTGTCGTTCTTTAATGAAATACATTTTCAGCTTTCATATTAAAGCTTGTGTACTTATTCAGTCAAATAATGTATATTCATAGTGTAGGAATTTGCTTGCATCGTTTAAGATGTTTTTAAATTCAAGTAAACTTATTTGTGTATAAAAAATGACAATAGTCACAGTCCTTCTTTCGCAGCCAGTGTCATCTTACTTTAACAGCATGTACCTGAAATCGTAAGAGAATTCATATGTTGCTTATATTACACTCCTTGCAGTGGCAGCTATTACAGTATTGTTTTTAGTTATTTTATTATGGGCAAACTTTGCCCTCTAACTGAATGGACCATATTTAGAAAGGCAAAGACAGAATTTCTTAGAGGAATAAGACCATTTGAATGGTATCTTTCCTGTGCACAAGTTTTTACTGTTAAATAGATACTGCTGAAATAGTTTTATTCAGCAAAAAAAAAAAAGTCTTTGCATTTATATAGTAAACCAGTGCTTCGGACATGGCAAGTATTTTGAACGACCTTAAATTATGGAATGCTTACCTTCAAAAGAACAGTACCTGCTTTTCTTTGTTTAACACTTTCCTTGCAGAGATGCCATTGGTACTGGTTGTGCCATTTGGTGCTACTTGCATGTGTTTGTAATTGTTGCATGCTCAGTAAGTACATATTGAACATTTTATGCTGAAACACCTGCCCAATTTTGTTGGTTTGCAATTACTAAAACCGTAACTTCACAAGAGCAAAGTTGCCTTGGTTTCTTAGAGCTTCTTAATTGTAAATATAAATAAATTTGCCTCTCTACGCTCGGCAGTTAGTCCTTCAGTTTGCCCCCCACTTTTTAACAAAATTAAGTGCCTGTGATTGAGACACAACATTCTTGGACTATTGCTTCTGACATTTGTTTAAAACACTGAATTGTTGTACTGCTTTTAGAATGAAACACTCACTTATAAGTACCAAAATGTTACTGAATAAGGAAGTTTACTTGTCCACAGCTTCTGTATACTCACAGTGAGTATAATATAGATTTTAACAGTGAACAAAATCAATTCGTGAATAACAGGGGCGGATCTAGCCTCGTAGCTTGACTGGCTCACAAAATGACTGATACACAAAAGGCCTCCTGTGACCCCACCTCACCTCACCTCACCTCAACAAATGTGTATAACGTACTTTAAGGAAATGTTCCTTTCAGTGCAGTTTGGAACACATTTACTAGTAAATGTAAATAACATACTAAGAGTACAACAATAATAAGCAATACTTGGGAGTCATTCAAATATAAAAATAGCTTCAGCCTGTTTTTTTTCCACACTTTCTCTATAAGCAGAATTCAACTCCTGATGTACAGGTGTTTTAGTTTGCATCACAGATACAAAATCATTGCCAACTATTACTGCAGCTTTGTGGAATTCTGATTTTTCTTTGTTCTTTCAGTTTTGTAACTGCTGAACCCCAGGTGTTTAAAGGACTTGTGTGTAACCTGCCAAGTTTCTTTGTTTTTTTGTTTTGTTTATTTCTATTATAAACTTATTTTTTAAACAGTGTACAACATTTTACAGCTATTTTTCCTCATCTAACATCTTGTCCCGTGATGGCTAACTGCAACTGTGCTGCAGCACAGTGATCCTGGTTTTATACCTTGATGGGTTTTTTTGGGAGGGCTACATTCTTTCCCTGCACTACTCTCACTGAAAAAGTACATAAATTAATTAATACATAAACACATTGCCATGAGATTTACAGTTTATTTTATTTTAAAATAATAATACAATATTGTATAGGTAATCTCATATAAGCATTTCATGTTTATCATTATAAACATGTTTGTCAATCTTCATGTTTTAATAGTTTCACAAATTGATGGATTGTGCAATAACTAATATCGCTTCCATTCAAAACTAGTACAAAATGTTTTTTTTTTTTTTTTTTTAAATATAGCGTTTAAATCTAAAAAATATGGTAAATGGCAAACTAGGTTAGCAATACTAAAATTGAAAGAAAACACATTATTACATTTTTTGCCAGGGAAAGTTTGACTTGAAATGCTTCTAAACAGTAAACTTCTTTTAAAACATCCCAACAAGTACAGGCTTGACCACGAAGTGTTATAAATTACACAACACGATTTCTTGTAATCCACTAACACCTTAGCGACTATGGTGGGGTTTTTCTTTTGTAAATTTACTAGATTGCTGCATTTAAATGTCAGGTTCATGTATTAAGAAAGCAGTATCACTTATTTGCTAATTTACAAAAAACGTAAATAATACCTTAAGTTAAAAAGGTTAGTCTGTGCCTTGCCAGAGGCTGCAAGGGCAGACATTTCTGTGTTTCTTTGTAACCAATAGAATATCCGCTTTTCCCCGCAGCTAGCCAATCAGAAGTAATAGGGGTGGGACGTAAACACTTTAAAAAATGTTTGTGTAGGTGCTAGACTTCCGCAGTTCAGTTTTCAGACACTTGCGTGGCCCTCTAGAAATATACCCGGAGTGTGTTTCAAGCAACAGAACGAACATAGGAAAAATAAATAAATAAAAAACTATTTGTCTAACTGGCAAAGTATAACTGCAAAACTTGTTGTCCTTCACACAAATCTTGTTGTCCCGGGCGTCGCGCGATATGAATTGCACACCCCTGAATGTTGGTAAACTATCAGACCTACCTAGAGAACTTCTTTTCGTTTTGGTTAGTACAGTACTCTGTGAACATTCATGGTGTATTCTCTATTTATAATTCTGTGTTTGTCCTGTTGGTAACTTTACCATTCAATTGCACGACTACAGTATCTATCACAAACATTTGGAGAAATGACATGCTGAATGGAGCACTGCATTAGTGCCGGATTATGCTGATTTTATGAATCGCTAAAAGCTTTCCAATTATCTGATGGAAAGAGCTAATTAAGGAAATGAAAACTTTCACACAAATGTAGCGTAAATATTGTCTCATGCAGACTTGTGTAACCAGAAGCTTATTGTGTAACTTTATCCAGTGGAAGGAGGGTAAGATGAGGTTGTATAATACACTGGGGAGACTAGCCTATTCTGGTTACCACAGCACCAAAGGGACATTGTGGTCCTGGAGACGGCTCAAAGAAGAGAAACCAGACTAATCCTTGGGTAGGAATGAGCTATAAAAATAGGCTGAAAGAACTGAATCTTTTAAGCCTAGAACATAGAAAACTTAGGGGAGACTTGATTTGAAGTTAGCCTTAACTAGTACTTTAAGTGCAATGTGTAGTTACCTACAGTACTGTGCTGTTTGGGGTAGGCTATTGTTTTTAAAATTTCTGAATTTTTTTTATTTTTTTTATTGGTGTAGTACACATCTCTGTCATTTTTGAAAGCTGGAATTGCTATATTATGCAGAACATAGCAAACCACAAATATTTTTGCACACATTTTTGGGAGATAATTACAGCACACCTCCAGATCTGTCCAAACACCTGAAACGCATCCTAATAATCCAACTCTCCTAACATATTTCAGGGTTTAAATACTCTCGACTCTTGACCCTATTCCTGTTGACAGGAATCTCGGCCACAAAAGCATTAAGAGCAGCCATTTCTTCTGCCAAAACACCCTCGTTAACACCCTCGTTATTACATTAATATAAGCCTGCATGTATAAATGTGTATTCCATTACACAAGAGTAGATGTTGAAACTTCATGCTGATTTGAACTCGGCTCTCACCAAGATAAGCACCAACTAAGACATAGCTTTACAGTAAACTAATGTGATCCATCTGTGTCTCCATTCATTTGCGTTTCCTTCCATATGATGATGTAGATATCCTTCTGTCTGGTGTTGATGGCTGAAGTGTAATGCTGGCTCCAGGGATCAGCTTATTTGCCTCCCTGGCGCATCAGCACACACAACGGCTGTGATGCTGGCTCCGGGGATCAACCACAGTGCACTCTCCCCAGCGCATCAGCATGACAACCGTCTGGATCGAGCGATGTAGGGTACATCTCTGGGGTCTTCAAGTGGGCATCTTCCATCCTCGGTGTTTCGTCGACTAGCCCACGACACCTCAAGAGGGCTCGACGGTGATTCTGGCGTCCCAGCATCACCCCCCTCCGTCCCCCACTCAACTCAGCCCAGCTTACTTACCCGTACATCAGCGTTTCTTTCTTTCTACTGTGCTTGAGATCCCCAGCCAGAATTGTTCCGTCTCAACCACAGCCAGTTGCGGCTCCTCTCTGCTGCTTCAGATAAGTTCTTCACTGTGCGACGCAACTCTTGGCCACTGAATCCGACGTCTCTGAGAAACCAGGTTGTAGAGTGTGCCACAAATCCTCGACAACCCACCTCCACTGGGTAAACCCGGACTCTCCATCCTCACTGTTCCGCTTCAGAGGCTAGTTGAGCATATCGCAGTTTTCTTCCTCTCATACGCCTCATCTACAGCATCCTCCCATGGCACTGTTAACTCTAGCAGGTGAACAAGGCGTGCTGATAAATAAAGTTTGCAACATGTTGGCTATTTTTAATTATCAGCAAAGCACCACAATGTCAAAAAAATCACAAATAGTAATAATAAAAATACAAATCTAGTCGTGGAAGCCTAAGTAGAAAAATGTATGGTTATAAATGGAACTAAAATGTTTAAGTGTGGAAGTTTTGTTTTTAGTACTGCATGGCACACTCACTTGGGCATTTTAGCAGGGCGTAGCAAAGGCTGTGCAGTTTCTATAGAGTTTGTGTTGATGCTTTTAATAAAGCTGTTTAGTATTGCAGTAGAAAACCCCAGTCTGCTGCTGGCAGTTGCTGATTTGTTTTGGTCTTTGTTGCTTGTACGAGGCAGTGACAGTGTCTGCAGGTGGTACCAGCTTCCAGATGGGCCTATGAATAGACTGAGTGTGAAATGTTTCACCATTTAATTCTCTCAGAAGGTGATATGTGTACCATTGCATTTGCCTATTGAAATTAGAGATCAGCAAGTTTACTTTAAAGCAAAATATTTCTGACTTATGTTTGAAATACAGTGAAACTGTAAGATGAAACCAGAATTATTAGAAGATTTTAAAATGATTTAAAATAGGGCTAGCCATGGTTCATTGAGCTCAACTATATGGCTCTTTGGAAGTTTCCCTTTGTATTGGGTTTGAAAAGACAGCAAGAACAGAATCTGTAGTCTTAGGCAGAAGCAAGCATATTGATGCACCATATTGCAGCATATTAACATTGTGTTTTACACGATGTCATCGCTACAGGCTGTGAAAAGTGTAGTTGTTTCTTTTTTGTCCCTTATAAATATATGTATATTTATTTATTTATGTGTGTGTGTGTGTATATATATATATATATATATATATATATATATATATATATATATATATATATATAATGTATAATATATTACATTGTCTTTTATTTTCTTATTCTTTTTACAATATTTTTTGTAATTACTGTGTGAAGCGCCTTGAAACTCTTGGTGCTCAACAAATAGTTTATTTATTTTATTTATTATATATATATATATATATATATATATATATATATATATATATATATATATATATATATATATATATATATAATATATATTATATATACACTGATGCACAATGAAAACGCAACAGTCTGAGTTTTACATCAATAGCTCATTGGGCACTGTGGCAAAGTGGTTTGCAATGCGCAGGTGTAGTGGTGATGTGATTACGAAACAGAAGACGGACTACAAAGTTGACGGTCCAAACAATACGTTTATTTTGTAATCCCAGTCTGGCGACCGCAAAGAATATTCCCAATTTCCAAATAATAAACACAGTTCGAAAAAATAAACACAGTAGAACACACACAAAGACACACACCCGATCACAAGTCTAGAGTGAGTGCTAAAGTGCTTGTGGTGAAATACAATTTATTTGTGCACATTTGTGAAGTGTTGTCCGGGTTTATTGCTGGCCTGTAGCGATAGCTCCGGATCGTGTTAGCCGTCTAATAATCACAAACAGTACAAACAGTACAGACTCAACAAACAAACAAAAGACTCATGGTTAAATCACAGTTCTCCTTTCTTGGTTTCAGCTTAACCATAACAAAAGGAACAGATCACCTAGCCACGTCTCCTTTTGTACCATCAGTCACACCCCCTTGGTTAGCGAGTGCAACCGTTTCTCCTCCAATCTGCGGTTGCCACATCACTTCCCTTCTGGGGTGATGACTTGGTGTACCGTAGCTCTGCCCCCTTGCTAGATGGCCGACTTCCACCTAACCCTTGGAATGAATTGTCTTACCATCCAGTCTGGGGCACTCTGTTCCCTTTACACAGCGCCCTCACAGGTCGGGAGGGAGATTTATAGCCAAGATTCATTCTTTGTCACAGGCACGTTAGATAATGTTATTTACATTTTAAATAATGAGCAGATTGTTTGAGTAGTATTGTTCCTTGGGATAACAAAATACTGAGCTCAAGTCATGTGATTTCATAAAAACGCCAGGTGCTCAGTGTTTGATATTTGAGTTGTTAATATTGCCAAAGTGAGTTGATTAACCCTTTGCGGTCCATTTATTAATTGCGCGTCAGGCACATCAGGTCTAATTAATTTTCACATGCGCAGTTAATTTTAGACGCGCTGTTTAAAAGTATTTTTTTCCACAGTCAAACGGGTTTAAATGGCCCTGCATATCAACATAGCACTCACTAGGCATCTCCAGCCCCGCCCCACCCTTTCGTTTGCTATAGTGTTCACCTATGTAAGAAATAAATAATAATAATAATAATAGTCGTACATACCGATCGATCATCTCCGGATCACTCGTTTTATCACCAAACTCCTCAATAATGCGATCCAAGTCATTATTTTATTACTATAACATCTCAAAAAAGCTCTGCAAATGTCCGTGTTTTCTGTGCGCTGATTCAGTCAGCCAACTTGTTTACTTACGACCCGCCCCGTTATCTGATACCAGATACCATGTATGACTAATCATGAGATACACCTTTTTTTTTTTTTTTTTTTCGACTTGTCTCGGCTCTTGTCGCTCCCACTCGGCAATTGAATGGTTTTCTCGGCTTTTTCCGGAGAAAAAACGACTAGAAACCCGTTTTTTGCGTTGCTATAATGATGTCAGACCCAGTCCGACAATGAGGTGGCAGCAGAGAGAGTGGTGGAGTGTTTTATTCACCAATGAATGCCGTGTGTGGCGATGTCATGGTGAGCGTTATGCTGACTTTTGCCTGTTCAAGCCAACCGGTGGGGCAGCGGAAGTGTGATGTTTTGGGGAGGAATCTCCTTTAACACAAGAATGCCTTTGGTGCAAATTGAGGACAACCTTACTGCTCAGCAATACATTGACTAAGTCCTTGAGGTAACAATTTTTCCGTTCCTGCAAGCCAATCCGGACGTGTCGATTTTCCAGCAGGACAATGCAACATGACACAGTGCTAGGATTACAGTTGCACGACTTCAAGAAAACAATGTCAAGGTCTTGCCATGGTCCAATAGAACATCTGTGAGACCAAATCACCAAATTGCCATCCACAGGAGATAACTGTGACCAGCCAACCTTCGCCAGCTGGCTGCAGTTGCACAGGAAGAGTGGCAGAACATCCAACAGCAATCAATCCAGAGGCTGTTCAGGTCTATGCGTCAACGCTGCCAGGATTGTGTTAATGCTAAGTGATTTCATACCCGATACTAACTGTAATGTTTTCATTTTGACAGTGTGTCATTTTTCATACTAAAAACTTAGCAAGATTGTTTGATCTGTTTGTGATAATGAATACAAAATTAATGTTAATAAATAAATTACTTTCACTGCATAGTTACTACATATAAACAACAAGACCAAAATCTATATTTGACGTACATATTTCTTATAGCATTTAAGTATTTAGATCAAATTCAAAATTAAAGTTTGAATAAGTCATCAGATCATTTGAGACTTCAGTACTTTCAAGTTGTCTGAAACCTGAATTATAAAACTTAATTTAATATTAATTAACCTCATGGTGAAACTACAAACAAACCACCATCATTTTTGTTTTAATTTAGAAGGGTTAAGGCTGAGATATTGATGTGGGTCACAAGGCAAGTAAAACCACTAGATACACGATGACAAGGGCAGCAGGAAGTGGCAGATCAGCTGGTTTGGTCACTGTGTTTTACTCGGCCTTTTGCAGTAACTGTGATGATTTTGGAATCCAGAATATTCTGAAATGAATTCAGCATACTGCAGGTATATCAGCTAAATGAATGGCAAGCAAATAAAAAGATTTTCGCAGGGTCCTTCGGCTACAGGACATTATGAACATTCAAATGTAAACCACAAGTGACATCAAAGACTTAGGGTAGGAGACACTTCACACAAAGAGTGGTGAGGTTATGGAATGAGTTACCTACTGTAGCCTTGTTGCTGATGCTGAATCACTGGGATCCTTTAAGACCAAGCTCAACAAAGTTTTGAGAGCAATAAGCTACTAGGAACCGGACGAGCACAGAGGGGTCAGATGGCCTCCTCATTTGTAAATGTTCTTATGATCTTAGTAGTGATTGACTTAATGTAAAGGTCTCAAGGCATCACCCCTCCAGCAGTATTTATGGTACCTGATATATTGCAAAAAAGAACATATTAGAATGCCTAAGATTCACTTCTCTGATACCGTTTTCACACAAAGCTAGTCCACCTCACATCCAAACTTAATATTTCCACCTCTGGCGATAACTTCACAACGAAGTTTGCCTAATCTTCTAATTAATACGTTCATTTAAGCATATAGAGCTCTGGCCAAAAGTTTTGCATCACCTAGAATATTATTACACCAAAAAATAAAAAAATGAGCAAGTAGCTATGACAGGGTTTAAGTAGCAGCTCCCTGCTTTATGAAACGAGTAGGAGTAAATGTAAACATCTAACATTATGTACATCCAGCTGTTCATCATTGTGATGCAGAGCACTCGCCATTGCCTGATGAAGTTTCTATTTCGATCTTCTTTTTTTGTAACAGTGGTTAGCAAACTACTGTTGTGCAGACACTGCAGACTGAACAACTCATTTGAGCACTATCGTTATTAAACTCTAGCCATGGGTACATCTTCAGCCAGTTGCTTGAAAATCTTTTTTTTTTTATTTGAAATTGGCAATTATTTTTGCTTATTTTCTCCCCAATTTGGTAAGCCCAATTCTTGTTTATTTCAACCCTGCCACCCCCGCGCTGACTCGAGGGATGAAGACGGACACACGCGTTCTCCGAAACATGTGCCGTCAGCTGTCCGCATCTTTTCACTCTGCAGGCACGCCATGCAACCACCTTGGAGCTACAGTGTCACAGGACCACGCAGCTCTGGACAACTTTACATGCAGCCCGCAGGTGCCCGGCCAGTCTACTGGGGTCGCTGGTGCATGGTGAGCTGAGGACACCCTGGCCAACCTAAGCCCGCCCCCCCTGCGTGGCGGTCTGCCAATTGTGCACTGCCCCCTGGGAACTCCCATCCACGGTCGGCAGTGGAGTAGCCTGGACTCGAACCGGCGACCTCCAGGCTATAGGGTGCATCCTGCACTCCATGCAGAGTTTCTTTACCGGATGCACCACTCGGGAGCCCACTGAAAATCATTTACTTTTCCTTTACTGACATTGCTTATTTGTGCTGTTGTATCACTAAGGCTGTATAGCTGTATATAAGCCTAGTCTAATCTATGTATTAGTCAGTGGTGTGTGACAGTTTAGTAAAAAATACCCTGAATATTTATTTTTTTTATACCATTTGATTTTTACAATGGATAAGTGACATTTATTTTTGTAACAATTAGGCTGTGTTTGTTTGAATTAATTTCATCAACATAATAGGCACTCTGTATTTCTTTTTTGTTGTTTTATGAGTATGAAATCACCTTGGTGCCCTTGGGTTGGATTTATGTTTTGCCTTTTTGTCCCCTAGAACTGCCGGTGCCCCTGAATCTTCACGTCCAACGAGGCAACATTGCCTTGCCCTTCATGACCTTAACTTCATGCCCTGTAGTCCTGCATCGTCTGCTTTAGGTTCTGTATAGTAGCGATGACACACTTTAAAATGTTTTTAATCTGATTATGAACGTTACCACTGCCCCTCC
This sequence comes from Acipenser ruthenus, assembly GCF_902713425.1. Classification (NCBI taxonomy): domain Eukaryota; kingdom Metazoa; phylum Chordata; class Actinopteri; order Acipenseriformes; family Acipenseridae; genus Acipenser; species Acipenser ruthenus. Next base: position 14,827,290 of record NC_081216.1, on the reverse strand, counting down.
CTCCCCCTTTCATTGTGGTGGGAATCTTTTTGTTACTTGCTTTTATATGCAAATATTTATCAGCTAGATCTGTTAATTTTAACTAGAGTACAGGAAATGATTGGGATAAAGAATCAGCAACTTTTCATATGTAGCATTGTATTTTAAATATCTATGTAGGAACATAAGAAAAGTCTGAGAATGAGAAAAGGCCATTCGGCCCATCAAGGCTTATCAAGCCTTGTCCCTTGTTAGCACACCATTCTCCCCTACTGGGGAGCAACCAATTTAATAGTGGAGAATCTCGTCTTTTTTATGTTCCCAGTGTTTTAGGTACTACTGCTTCACCTGGTAGGCTTTCCATGCATTTATAACTGTGTAACAAAAGGGCTTCCTACCATCTGTTCTAAACTTCCTTATACTCCGCTTCCATTTATGCCCCCTCGTTCTTCTCCCTGGCTAAATTTGAAGTAGTGTCTTGGGTTAATGTTATCTATACCATTTATGATTTTAAAGATTTCAATCAAGCCCCCTCTTTCTCTTCTTTGTAGTTTTTGTCTGCATTTCTATTGATTGGAAACACCTTTCAGGGTGTACCAGATAAACTACTATTCCCAGAAGACACTGCGCGTCCATATGCCTATTGCATTGTGACAGCGAGAACATCAGTAAATTGAGATATTTTCAAAGTTTCATATTCTGATGTGACTTCCTTTCCCTGGGAACAAATCTAGTTGTTTTAGTGTTGTTTTTTTCTCTGTTCGTGTTTGTTGGAAGTTGTGTTTGTGTTATTTTAGCCCCAGCAGTGTTTGTTTATCCAGCGAGGGTAAACTGTTTCACTTTCTTTTCACCTGTACGGTATATAATTATTTTGTTGGTCAATTAAGTCTCATATATTGTTTGCAAAGTATGTACCAATGTCGTGTACAGTGCATTTTTAAACATAGCAGTGTGTAACAATTACGTTTTTTAGAATAAACTATGATGGGCAACTGTTTGCTTTTCTCTGTTGGCTAGTGGAGCAAATGCATTTAACAGACAAATTGGGGTACACCTGTTTAGACTGCACTTGTAGATATATTGATCTGCCCCTCCTACTATGCACTGGACTTCCCTGATCTGCACCACGTTACTGGACCCTGAGCTGATGCACTGTCCTTGCACTGATACACTACTGTTATGTCATAGTAGATATAACTTGACATCCTAACTTGTTACATCCTCATTCATATTGTATTTTAGTAGTATTTTTTGCATTTACTGTAACCTATACTTTATTTAAATATTAATCTTGCATTGTAACACTATACTGCCCTATAACACCTGTATGTCACATTTAATAATAATAATTAATAATAATAATAATAATAATAATAATAATAATAATACTAATAATATGAAAAGTGCTGTCAGTCTGAATACAATGCTGGGAGTTTAAGAGGACCCTAAGCCCTCTGCCTTTTTTCTCCTTTCCCATTTATTTTGGCCACCAGCTGCCACTTTTATTTACAGTATCTATCTATCTATCTCTCTATCTATCTCTATCTTTCTATCTATCAAAAAAAACAGAGCATGGGTGGTAGGTGTTGCAGCTCTCAGTAGGATGTGCAATACTGCAAAATAAACAACAGTGAACTCTGCTTTGTCATTTCAATGTTTGAATCAATTTCATTTGGTTAAAATATATTATTAATAAGTCATGTAAGCTGCAGTGTCAGTTGTACCAGAGCATGGTTACAGGTTATTTTCAGCGCTATGAAAAGCGTGTTTGTGTGAGAAACGGATGAGTGGTCAGGCTAGCTATCTGTGCAGTTTTAGGTATTTTGAGCTTCAACATCATAATTTGTCATGCCTCATTTGTAATTTGTCATGTGATGTTATGTTCTTAAAGCTGAAGTCACTGCGTATAGTACCTAGTGATGGGACAGTGTAGTCAAATACACCATTACACGAAAATAAAAAACTATTCGAATAGCATATTACATATTCGAGTACTCGAAATAGACTTGTATTAGCTAGGCTACTAGTAGAAGCTGCTAGTAAATACTGCTGCTTGATAAGTGTTCGAAGAGCGTTGAACCCCGCGCGTTCATGTGAATGAGATGCATGCATTGCTTGTAACAGCAAAGTTCTACAGTAAATGTATTCTGTTTGAAATTGCTGCCAATTTTGTTTCCATGTTTTCAGCTAATGTTAACAGATCCCCTGCTTGAGTTCCCCTGTAATGACTGCACACAGCTGCTGTTGGTAGGCAGTTGTGAAACAGCTTCCAGGAGCACGGCTACCTTTGTAAACAAATGGATATAGCAAGTGCTGAAAAGGAAGACAAACTTTGGTAACATTGAAATTAGAAAGCTAATTTAGCTTTATGATAAATATAAAGACGTACTAAATGCTAAGTAGAACAAAGCAATGACTAATAAGAAAACAGCATGGAAGTTTTTTTTAACTCTGGATGGCAGTACAATGTGAAACATCTACTGTTGACTTTCTATGAATGGATGGAGTAACGTCAACATTTGCACTGACCATTAAAAGTACAACCAGGTATCCTTGTTTTTGAATTATTTACAAGTTATTGAATAAACAAAGTAACTTGAAGAAATCATTCTCGTCTTGGACGGCTGGGTCCTCCGAAGAGTGAGGTAGAGCCGCACCAGTCCCCTGCAAGAGAGGGAGCGCCGCACCAGTCCCCTGCAAGAGCAGGAGACTACACGCTGCTCCCACCGTCGCCAGGAGACTACACGCTGCTCCCACCTCCGTCGCCAGGAGACTACACACTGCTCCCACCTCCGTCGCCAGGAGCAGAGCAGCAGGAGCTGCCTCTGCCTCTGCCACCTCCAGGAGCAGAGCAGCAGGAGCTGCCTCTGCATCCGCCACCTCCAGGAGCAGAGCAGCAGGAGCTGCCTCTGGCTCCACCGCCACCTCCACCAGCAGAGGGTGAATACCTGCTGGTTGCACCTTCATTGTCGCGGGAGGACTGCTTGCCCCTCCCACCTCCACCAGCAGAGGGTGAATACCTGCTGGTTCCGCCTTCATCGCTATGGGAAGATTGCTTGCCGCTCCCACTTCCACCACCAGAGGAGCTACAGCTGAGTTTCACACAGCCCAAGAATGCCTGCCTCGCCTCGCTTCGGCCAAGGATGCCTGCCTCGCTTCACCCAAGGATGCCAGCCTCGCATCGCCCGGGGCTGCCTGTTGCTCCGCATCGCCCGGGGCTGCCTGTTGCTCCGCATCGCCCGGGGCTGCCTGTTGCTCCGCATCGCCCGGGGCTGCCTGTTGCTCCGCATCGCCCGGGGCTGCCTGTTGCTCCGCATCGCCCGGGGCTGCCTGTTGCTCCGCATCGCCCGGGGCTGCCTGTTGCTCCGCATCGCTGCAGGAGATACTGTGGTCGGAGCCCCGGAAAAGGGAGCTGCCTGCTACGAAGAAGGGGGGAGGTCAGGAGACCACCCCCCAAGCAGCCTTTCCGCTGCCAGGACTACCCCGGCTGGAGAAGCCAGACTGGGGACTATTAATGTCTCTGCTGACAGCATTTCCGCTGTCAGCTGGGAAGCTGCCGGCTTTGAAGAAGGGGGAGGTCAGGGGACCACCTGCCCCTGCAGCTTTTCCGCTGCCAGGACTGCCCCGGCTGAAGGAGTCAGCCTGGGAGCTGTCGGCAGTTATGCTGACAGCATTGCCAGTAGCAGCCTGTGTGTATTCTTGTGTTTTATGTTGTATGTTGCGTGTGGTGTGTTAATGTTGGTGTATAGAGATGGCTGCACAGGATATAAATGGGTGTGTGCAGCATGAGTTATTTAAAATGTATAATTGTATTGTAATCACTTCACGTGCATTTAAAGTATATAATATGTGAGCACGAGGTTGCACATAATAAATTCACGTGCTGGGATTCAAGTGAATGATTAATTAGTAATTGAATTCCGGCACAACAGATGCACGTTTCACTCACTCGGGGTTGTGTGTTCGGTGAGTGGAGAATGGGTGTGGAGAGGAGGTAAAATAAATGCTAATAAAAAGATAATATTATTATTATTATTATTATTATTATTATTATTATTATTATTAATAATAATAACTGTTTAGACTCACTGTGTTTGTTTGTCTGTCCGTCCATTGTTTGTTTTAGTGTTAATCCGTTTTGTTTGTCTGTTTATTTTGGCCTCAAGTGCCGTGTCCTGTTCTGTTTAAAAACTTTTGTTTGTTTATTAAATGTACTGAGCGCAGCCATTGTGTCTCAGTTTCAAGCCCAGTACCATCTGTCAGTGTGTTTCTTTCTGGCCTGAAGTCCTCCCTGCAGCTAGCCTGTCGCAGTATGTTACTAAGAAAATGTTTAAACGTAACTTTTTGAGAATCTTCTTAATCAGGAAATCCATCATAATAAGCACTCCAATAGAACATTTTATTATTTTGTTTATAAATTACAGCAAAATGTATGTTTTTTAATTGAGTTATTTATTTTTTGTGTGAGCATCTGCGCAATGAAAAGTAGTATTATTGGGTGATATGGAACTAAAAAGCTATTGGTCGCAGCTGTATTGTGGGTTTCGTGTTATAAAAAGAGACGAGGGACCATTGAAGTAAAAATGAAAATAAAGTGTATTTAAACACAATATACTGAAGACGGAAATAAATGTTTTGAACAAGCAGTATCAGGACTGTAATCAGGTAAGATAGTGCCAGGATTTGTTTTTTATTTATTTTATTTTATTTTTTAAAATTCATTTTGACAGGTGTTTTGAAAGTATGAGTCTGACTCAGTTTCAATAAAATGACATAGACAGGCCCTTTGAAAGTTTTATTCAGTGGAGGCTGAAGTTTGAAAAATGTAAGCCTTTAATGGCTTTATCGCAGGATTTACAATCTGTACTAAGATGCTAAATTGTAGGATATACTGACTATTTCTCTAAGTGTCAATTTGACTATTCCACATAGACAGATTATTTTCAATAATGTAAGTGTTGTAGTATTTATTAAAACACTTTCAGACATTTTAAAGTTGTAGGAAACTTGGACTTGATTTAGGGGATAATGGCTGATTCAGGCACAGGCCACAGCAATGACATTGTCACTGTTACTACTTTTATAAGTTTATTTATTTATTTACCTCTGTTTGTCTGAAATACTCATTGTAGTCCACTGGAAGGGTTTTTGAGAGTAGGGTTCGAGAGTCTGTGTGAAGCATTTTTAGTAAGCACTGGTTTAATTAGTGTCATCTGTCAGCTGTGCTTCATTTGTCATTCTCTTATTGCATAATAACAGAATGGCTGATAGAAAACAATTGGAGAACAGCATAATAATCTGTACTTGCACTATACAGACTGTACAGTTTAGAGTTGAAATGTTTTCCAGGTCTTAAACATCTAGAATTGCTCCCAAATGTTTAACAATGCAGACCAAATTAGAGGTCAGCTGTAGTCTTCTTCATATAGTAGGATGGTGTAAGGTTATTTCAATTCACTGCTTATTTAAAGCTTTTTCCATAGAACGTTGTGCTCATGTAGGCTCACATTCATTTTGTTGTGTATCATTAAACGTTTCAGTACTCTAATGGAGGGCTTCTTGTGGTGGCTTTATTTTGATTAGTTGTAAACATTTGTAGTATGATACAATTTAAACATTTAGGAAATTAAACAGGACCCAGGGTTGATCCAGGATTTAACTAGAAAACCCATTACAGATGTCACTGGCCACTATCTGGTTTAAAATACATTAATATCTGAGCTTGTTCTTGATGTCATAAGTTCATTGTGTGACCTTGGTTACATTTGTTTGCAATAAATACTTTACATATCAGACTGTATACATGAGCTGGTTTTTAACACAGTAGAATACTCTGGTGTATCAAGCCTTCCTGCTTCACAAGAAATGAGACACTCTGCTCCACGTTAATATTCTTCTATGCAACACACAGGCCAATTTATTCTGGATCTCAATGGCAGGATTCTGTTTTTAATACTTGGACATTTATATTACAGTGTGTACCAGAATCTGGAGATGTGTGGATTCAAGTGTATGTATGTCTGTCTGTATTTGTAGCACTTTTTAAATATTCCAGGAGAGCTGCTTGTCCAGTTGAGAGAAAAACATGGTACGAAGGGTTCGATTTGAAGGATTTTTTTCTGATTGTCCCATGGACTGGTTGACCGTATAAATTAAGTTACATATAAACAACAGGGTTAATACAGTAATATGCAAATTTACAATAGTGTACTACAGTGTATGTAGTTCTTAAAGTTTCTTCCTAAAGAACGGCACTGCAAACCACATATCTTACACAGCTCAAAGTGACAGGCACTTTTACAGGGATGCACCCATTGTGTTTTTTGGGGCCGATTCCAATTACCTATATTCCATATCAATAAATGGCAGATACCGATTACGATAGAGATATTTGTTTTCCATTATTAATAATGCAATTGTAAATCATCACTTAAAATTATAATTTGACACTTGACAATGTATTTAAGCTTTAAACTGAACACATCACAGATTTTACTTATTGTAGGTATTTAGATACATTCTGGCAGAAGTGAATTTAGCAAAACACTGGTAAATCTATAGCATGTGACACGTTTACTGAACTTATATGCATAATGTACATGCAGTGGTGGGCGGACTTACTAAATAGTGGTATCAGAGGTCGCACTACACTAAAACCTGCATTTTATAAATCTACACATTTTTTACAGATTCTATTGCATTATTCATATTACAGTTCTGTTTAATGCTTCAAACATGAAGTACACCATTTACCATGAAAAACGAGTGTACTACTAGAAATAATAAAAGTAAAGACAAACATCGAAAAACGTTATTTTGAAATCTTTTAGTGTAATATGCATCCAACATATGTGTCAGACACATAACCTAACAGAAAACACATAGACAAGGTGTCAATGAGAACTATTTTTGCATCCTCACCACATGATTACACACATTTAAAGGGTAAATGGAGACAGTATTGTGCTCTACTGCAGTAGTAAATGCACTAATTAGCAGTACAATGTTTTCTGATCTTCAATAACAATTAAAATATAAAATCTATATGGGTTATACAATATATTGCATGTTATGACTTTGTTATTACAATTGTGCTGACAAATCCTGCCAGGACACACTATTTGGCACAACACCGGTACCTGAAACAAAGGTCCAAGAAACGCAGATGATGAACTGTATGAAAAGAATTGGAAAGCCCCAAGCATACAAAGTGGTTATGCATTAACAGAACTATTATAGAGCGTTAACATGACTAAAAGTTTGCAAACAAAAAAAGTTATAAATAAGATTACACTTCCTACTGCGAGCCTCCACAGTCACAACAGTGTGCTCTGACCAATGGCGAGTTTGCTTGATTGATGGGAAGACCCACATGCATGGGATGGCAGAGCGGAGATTGAAGATGAAAACTCTTACCCCCATGCTGAATTGAAGTCTAACAACACAGATTTGAGACAGAGCTTACAAGAGCGGATAATAATAATAATAATAATAATCTCTAGTGAAACGCTGATTACAGAATATAGTATTTTATTAATAAGTGTCAATTCTGATTCCTACGCATTCCGTCACCTGCAGGACATGCATCTACATCCCATAATAGTACTGCGAGCTGCAGACTGAAACTGCAAGATGTTGCTACAGTATGTACACTGCTGAAATGGTTTCCGCTGGTTTCCAGCATCTCTATGATCTTTAGCTACTGTACCACTGCATATATGCTAGCACACACCAATGCAGGAAGCGTCAGCTTTCATTATACAAGATGTTAAAATACATTTATTCATGAAGCACTTGTCCTACAGACCAGAGAATATGTTGGAAGCACTATGTCCATCCAAATTTTGGACTGTCCTGGGCAAATGGGCAAACCTTAAAATGGAACCCTGGTACGGTCTTTCTCTAGCACAAGCATCAGATTGTGGAGATGCATGGAGCTGTCTGTCAGTGTGTATGGATATTCAGCACATACTGTTTTTGCCTTGCATCTAGGGAACTTGTCCAATTATGAATACTTTGTTTTTCAGAGTATCAGAGATGTAGGCCATGTTGATCACTTCAAAAGTAGCCCTATACAAATTAGTGTCAAAAGATGCTTTCTAAAATGTGTTATACATTGAAATTATTTTATACTGTCATTACTGTTTTCCTAAAATCTCAAATCTAACATTACTAGACACATCTCTATTTGAAACTGTTATAGCTGAATTACCTCCAACATCTCATAGTTTTAAGATTACTGTGCACAACAAAATAGGACAAAAATAACGTTAATACAAACAAAGTTTCATCAGAATTGGATTAGTTGTTTTCTGATCACGTTCATTATATCCCCTGCAAGGGACAATACATCTCACCTGAGTCTTTAGGTTAACTATTTGGAGCTGTTGATGTTACTACAGGGTAAAAACTATTTATTTAAGAGGAGGCTGTTTGCTCAAATTCCTGGTTGCAGTGCAAATGCAAGTTTGTAACCTTGGGTGATGCATATGTGGTCACTCTAGTATGTGCATGTATAGTTAACTTCAGACTGAGAAAGTGTTTCTCACCTACTTGAAAATTCCATAAAAGGATGTCATGTCAAAAAATCCCTTTCTCACACACATTACATCAGCATGATTCACTTGGGCATTGCAGTTATTACTTTGGCGCTGTCTGATCTCCTGGGACAGGCATGAACGGTTAGGAAGTTAGCTGCTCCTATAAAGATTTTGTTTAGATGTGTTGTTTGAAGAAGTTTGTTTACAGGAATCTGGAGTAAAATCTAAAGAGCACTTTAAAAGAGTGATATTAGAAAAGTCCATATAGACTACAGTGTCTAGGGGACTGGAGGAACCCTGCTTCCTCTTAGAGGGTAAGGGAGCAGTTCAATCTCCATGCCTCAAACCTGCTCTGGAATGGTGGGACCACCCTTTCTGTTAGGGGTGAGGGAGCAGTTCAGCCAGGGCAAGCTTAAGCCATGGAGACTGGAGGGACCACCCTTTCTCTAAGCATTAAGTCTGTCATTGACTAAAGGGACAACCTGTTGCATCAGAACTTCTTGTCAAACTTTTTAAAAGGACCGGGGCTGAAAACCACTACTCTAGATTACTGATTATCCACTTGAGATGAAGCACATTGATAAGGAAGGACATTCTTTATCACAGCTTATTGACAGTGTCGGTTTTGTGGGCTATACAGAAGTGTCTGTACTCATAGATGTCCCTTAGATGTGTACATATCCATACAGTGGGTGTAGGTCAGGGTGTTTTTCTTTTGCATGATATTGATAGCTCTAGTTTTGAATCTAGAGCCCTGGTGGGGGAGGTGTGAGTTAATAATTATTATTTTTATTATTTGTTTATTTAGCAGGCGCCTTTATCCAAGGCGACTTACAGAGACTAGGGTGTGTGAAGTTAATGACATGCTACAGTAGTTTCCTTCCCCTGTGGTCAGCCTTTGTGAGCTCAGTTGTGTTTAAAGTGCTTATGGTGAATTTATGATTCTTCTGCTGCACTTCAGACATTAGGAGACAGATGGGATATGTGCTTAAAAAGGGGAGGTCACAGCTTGAGATCTCCGAACATCCCAAAGTGAAAGGATGAAAAGCTTACGCTGCTATTTCATCCTAGTTTATTTTAAATTCCTCTGGGGGGGGGGGGGGGATACACATCCTGTTTGTTTTTGTCTAATAAACAACTAATATGAACAGAGATGAAGGTATTGTGTGGTTTCACTTACATACTGTAAAAAGTACTGTAGAGTAAGCAGCCACCAGTTATGTTACTGTAGTGGTGGAGCTTCGATGGTACAGTCAGTAGTTCTTGATTGAAAGGGGCTTCTGTGTCTACGACTGGATAAAGTATTGATGTTTTTATGAGGAACAAAGTGGTGGCCATTCTGGAAGCCTGCATTTTGAAGCAGATATCCACCCCTTACCAAAATGAGGAGTTGAGAATTTCCATCCAGAACAGTTTAAACTCTTAGCAGACTTGTCACATCAAATTCAAATGTTGGTACTGTAGCTGGATCTTCTTTTTTTTATATATAAAATATATTTTACTCAAATGATTCAGTATTTTTTTTTAAATTGTGTTCAAATAGATTTGTAGTCAGACATCTTCCTTTAATTATCTCCCTGGGCTCACACACTTGAAGAGCCATAGTATTTTTCTTTAATTTATTATGCCATAGAGTATTGAGTCCTGCTGGAGGCTTTGATGATTTTCCAAAATTAAGTGTTTTTCAAGTAAGAATTAAAATTGGATGGGGTATCTGACTTGAGCATTTATATTCTGAATACTATTTTGTTTTGTAACGGCATTAATATTGCAAATTAAAAATCCAATGTATTTGTTTTTGTTGCAAGTGCAGGTTTAGGAGACACTATTGAGATACATGTGATGGTTCTAGTGAGCTGCTGTTTGTGATGTGCAGTGTAATATAATATCAGATGTGCATTAATGATCCTTAATGATGGACTGTTTTGGTAAAAGAGATATGAAGAGCATGCATTCATACCAACTATCATTTAGACATCAATCAAGAACCATTTGCTGGACTACACTTAGATATGTAGGGCTTTTATCCATTTACCGCAATACAATATATATATATAGGACAGCTGATTCCAGGCTATTACTTAATAATTGACCTCAGCACATTTATCCTACAACATGCACAGAGTAGGGGTATGCCAGCAACAAAACATTTTTACAACAAAAATATCGTACCCAATAGGCTGGAGTCAGCTATCCTATTTATTTGTATTTTATTAAAAGAAAAAATTAAATACAAATTGTAGAAAGCTGTTGGCAACTGCCTGTTCTCATTGATGGAGAGTAGTTAGGGTAGAAAGAGTTTCAACAGGTGCAGGTGCTAAGGTATGAAAATCAAAGTTTACATCCAGCGCTATTTTTCTTTTAGTGTCAAGATAAAATAAATAACGTTAAAACAATGCTCACAATGAGCTAGTCAGTGTTTTGTGACGTGGTACTGCAGGTAATAGGCTATCAAGCATTACTAGTGGTATAATAATTACATGTCATATTCAAAGGTTCTAGCTCTCCAGTGTTTAATATGTAAATACATACACACACAGGGCTGCTATTTAGAGTAAAGTGGTTGTAGTTTACATTGTTTATGAGGAACTGCGTGGCAAAGAACTGCTATGAAGCCACAAGGGACATTGCAATACTGTGAAGCAAATTCTACTTCCGTAAACGATCTCGATAATTTAATTATTAGCAACACTTTAATTACTGATATTTCAGAGTATTGCAGAGTATTTTAAAAAAATGTATATATATATATATATATATATATATATATATATATATATATATATATATATATATATATATATATAATATATATATTCTATTAAGTAGTGGTGCATTGGTATGGACGATATATCACTCCAGACTCTCTAGGTTCGGTTCAATTGATAAGGAATCATTCATACCGATACAAATGAACTGCAACTCATTAAGTAAACACAGTGATAGTGCAACATCGAAAAATAAACTTGTGTGTCAACACCATGTCACACCAAAGTTAAAGTGCAGAAGAAGGGTTTGTCGGTCAAACATGAGAGGGTGATCTTATGACCTGGGGATAATGGAATAATACAGCTTGAGAGTACAATTATTTGAATGTTTTTGAAAAGCTCTGTAGCCCAAGTAGAACAAAAGTTATTTTACTCATGAAAATGGCTGTAAAAAACCCACTCAGGTCTATAATCTTTCCACCATCCTTATTCTTGGAATAACTACAGTAGTATTACATAAAGATTATTCTTTTGTTTATTCATTTTAATTTACAGATGTATATTTTAGCTTTAATGAACAGCCTTGGAGTGCTCTGAATTAAAAAAATAAGATTGCTTCCATATGTAACCAATGGGTTATGCAATCAAAGCAAATAAAAACCCTCAGGAGGTTCTGCAGCTTCATGTCACATTGCTGTGATCAGAACTGTCAGCTTCGAATAATCAAACTCTCCGATGCCAACAGGGTTTACCCACTCCAATCCATATGCTTTACCATTTTTTTCTGAGCTGTTCTGGCTTGTTCTATTCATCATTAGTTAAAACCCTGCCTTTTTCAAAAGAGCAGATCATGCAGCTTGGTCTGTGTATTTGTACAGGTAACTAACCCACTCTGACTCGTCTGAAAAGCATGACAACTGGCATCACTCTTCAAAAAGCAACAATGTGTGCACTGTAAATTGCTCTTTGGTTTGTCAAGAGGCTATCGGTAACCTTTTTCTTCTGTCTTTTTTAGACAGTCATGTCTTATGGAATCTTATGCATGTCATCCAAGTTTCTAAAAGTCTGATAGAGTTTCCAGATTATGTTTTATTGATTGTCTCTGTAAGGTATTTTTTGTCTTCTAGGAGATGTAACCCTAATGGTTTTAGTAATATTATTGTTGCTATGACGAACATGGGTTTTTCATGTTGGAATATTATTTCAAAATTAAACAACATAAAAATATAATCTGTATCATACTGCAGTTAAAAAAAAGTACACTTTTAGTACACTGTGTTGTATGTACTTCGTGCGCTGCCATTGCTGGTAGTGTCACGTGAGCTGTTCCGTGTGTTGGTATGTAAATAAATCCTGTACATCTGCAGGGCGTATCAACTTCAACCTCCGTTTCGATCTCCTGCCTGTCACTCAGCAGTGCATGCACGCACCCACATGGCAGATGGCTACCCTGTCAGAGGCATTAATACCCTGTATCTTTCTAAACAAGGGATTTAGGGGAGCTCCCTAATAAAAGCTGAATCTCAAAACAATAATTGTGTGAATATAGTAATTGTTACAGCTGTGTATAATGGTATTTAAAACAGGATTCATTCATCCGCCTTTTTACATATCCGCCCTTACTCTGGTCCCAGCGCAGTCGGATATGCGACGGATTTCTGTACCTTATTAAACAATTGTTATATGTATTATTTCCTGAGCCTTAAAATAGCTAGTAGACATTTATATTCTAATGCTGCAGTAGTAACACGTCCAACTTGCCCTTTATTCTCTTCTTTTTTTTCCCCAAGTGTTGTAGCTAACTATGCTGCCTCCTAAATTCATTACCTATGTGTTACTCATGCATCACATTTTCTGATAAGCTACTCCTATCTATTTTTAGATAATGCTAGTTGAATTGTAGCAGTTTTGCCTAAGATACTAGCAGACAGCTGGCCATTGACTTATGGAAAGCAAAATCCACACACACAGCACTATACCATTTCAGCAATTGAATTTAAATAGTCAATGTGATAAAGAATGTCACACATATAAGCAGTATCTTCTTGATATACAGTATGTAAAAATGTAATTCGCAGACTTACACACTGTACTTGCAGCCCCCTCTCCTACAGTGCATTCCCCAGGACATCATTAAAGCTGCATCCACACTGGACGTGAGCGACGTGAGCGAATCATTTAGAAGTCACTGCAGTCAAATGGGAGTATCCACACCAGCAGCGAAAAGTTTGCGTCGTTAAAATAGAACCTGTTTCTATTTTTTTTTTCTTTGCTCGACTGGAATGAAACCGACCAATCAGAAGCAAGGTTGACACCCTTGAAACACGTCCAGCACACGCCTCAAAACACGTCATGACTCAAAACAAGTCACGCCTTAACGTTATTAAGTCATAGAGGCAGTGTGATCCAGTGGTTAAAGTCCAGGGCTTGTAACCAGAAGGTCACCGGTTCAAATCCCACCTCTGCCACTGACAGACTCACTGTGTGACCCTGAGCAAGTCACTTAACCTCCTTGTGCTCCGTCCTGCGGATGAGATGTAAAATCAATGTCCTATTGTAAGTGACTCTGCATATAATGCACAGTTCACAGCCTACCTCTGTAATACGCTTTGTGATGGTGGTCCACTATAAAAGGCGCTATATACAAATAAAGATTCTTCTTCTTCTTCTTCTTCTTCTTCTTCTTCTTCTTCTTCTTCTTCTTCTTCTTCTTCTTCTTCTTCTTCTTCTTCTTCTTCTTCTTCTTCTTCTTCTTCTTCTGCCTGGGTGGCTTGCAGGTGGTGCATTTAGCAGCACCTAGACATTTTCTTTCCAATTATGCAAGTTGCATAAGAATAGGTTTATTAATAAGCAAAAATAAATCTGTGACAGGAAAAAGTTATTTACATACGCATAAAGCAAAGTTTTGTGAAGATTCACCAAACAAACACAAATATAATCGAGGTCCTATTATTCCATAAGTTGTAAAACAAAGCCATCGATACGTTTGCATTCTATGTGACACATCCCAACATTACCAAGCTCATACATAGTGTTGAAGATTGTGAGCCATAAAACATTTTCTGTCAAGTTCACCGGATTGTTTTAAAAGGAAACACTAAATAAAACTAAATAATAATACAAGGTAAGTTGTGATAATAACACATATTTTAATAATAATAATAATAATAATAATAATAATAATAATAATTTTAATAATGAAGATGGTGATTATGTTGTGCTTAACAACAATAATAATAATAATAATAATAATAATAATAATGAGGTTCAATGGGTTCAATTCAGGCCTCAGGGGTCTGTCTGTGGAGTTTGCATGTTCTCCCAGTGTTCGCGTGGTTTTTCTCAGGGTACTCTGGTTTCCTCCCACAGTCCAAAGACATGCTGGCTAGGTGGATTGGCCTCTCTAAATTGCCCCTTAGTTGACCTGCGATGGACTGGCGTCCCGTCCAGGGTGTAGTCCTGCCTTGCACCCTGTGTCTGCCAGGTCAGGCTCCGGCTCACCGTGACCATCTATAGGATTAAGCGATTACAGATAATGGATGGATGGATGATAATAATAATAATAAAGCTGCACTTTAAAATACTAAACAAAAAGGATCAAAGAAGGAATTTGTAAAGAAACACAATTGAGATTGCAGTAAGTTGTATATATAAATGTGTAACAATAAAATAATTTTGTTGAAAATATCACTTCAACTATACTATTATTGTCCAGCAGTCTTCTGACAACTGGAGATGTACTGGGCTTCAAATCAGACTACTAACTACTACTGGTACCACGAAAAAAAAAAATACTATGACTACAACTCTACAATTACTACTACTAATAATGATAACAATAAAACTGTTGGATATATAGGGATGTTCAATAACTCTGATCTATAGATTTTACAAGTCCAACCTTTATTTTACAACGGATTTGCCGGAGATCGGGGTGGTAACCAAACAAGACCTGTTTTGTAATGGGACAGGCTGTCTCTAGTATGTCCAATAGGAATGCATGGGCGGGGTCATATATTTATTTCCAGTATTTTGGATCGTTTCCAAGTCATGTCTGGTGTGGACTGACATTCGGCGACTTCGCCCACGTCGCTCTTTCCAGTGTGGATGCAGCTTAAGACCACTTAGTAGATGTCCGTACATTACCACAGATTTTTTTTCATTCATCTAGCTATTGAAATAGATTTAGCTATTGAAATAGATTTAGCTGTAGAGAAACTAAGACCAGCCTGTTAAATGGATCAGCTTTCTTCTGTATGTCTGTATTCTTTAAATAGGATTCAGTTTGTTACATGCAAAGCCCTATAATCTTACAGGCACAGTTCCATTTCCTGCTTGTGTTTCAGTAATTAATCTCCCTGAAGCTTTATTAAAGATGCACCAGTCCATTAGGGTAAATATGGGCTAGGAGCAGCTGAGGAACGTGTAAAATAGGGGCAGCCCTTTCTGTTGAGCTTCAGTGAGGTACAAGACAGCGAGACCGCACAGCTACAGGAGAACACATCACAAAAAAATGAACCAGGTATGTCCAGGTCAGAGTGGGTTACCTAAGGATAAGTCCTCTTGAGGAGTGTCAGTTTGTTGTTTCTTGCAAAAAAAAAAAAAAGAAATAAAGTAAAATAAAAATAATTAAAGACAAAGTCAGGCCCCATATCATAATAGTTCTGGGCAAACATGGGCTATTGATGTTTGAATATTTTGTCAAATAAATATTCTTTCACTTTGAATGAAACTATAATTTGTACCATATTACAGGAGTAAAATAAACCTGCTCTCCCTTCAAATTACCTATTAAAGAAAGGAGAATAACACTCTTCTGCACAGTAGAATGTGTGTTATTTATTTTAGACATTTATGCATTGCATCTTTACAACTAGGTATACATTATTTCATATGATTGAATACAAACATGGTAATCTTTGCTACTGAATACATTCCAAATATTTGTTTGAATATCCAATATTTGTCCCAGTACTACATCATAATGTTATGTAGTAGAACTGTACAGTACATCGTTAGGATGTTTAAAAGTATATTATTTGTGAAGACGTGTTCGATATTTTGTCAAGCAAGTGCAATCTCCCTCTAGCTATTGAGCAGACATTTAGAAGCATGTTTGTTTGCATTTCAGTTTAAAGATGAACTGCCTTATAAATGACACACTTTATATTCAAGTGGAAATACAGCATTGTTTTGCTTAACTGTTGTGCAAGAAGTAAAATATGAGTGGGTGTTTGGGTGATGTAAAACAAAGCTTTTTATTAGTGTTACAGTGCAATAAATATCCCTGAGCAGTCATGACAGAAGAAAACCCATTACCCCCAAAAACCTAAATGGACTGAGATAAGTTAAGGTTACTGTGACCAGGCTGTCTGGTGGTGACGTCAGACCCGGAAGAAGTAACACACAGACAGTACTACAGGGTATGAAAGCGCAACTTGCATGTTTTATTAATAAATAAAAAGGTTGAACAAAGACAAAACACTTCACAAAACAGCACAGTGGCCAAAACAAACAGACACGGAACAAAACCAGTATAGTGCTAGTCAAAAACTAGCACCCATAGCAATTGCTTTCTCTTTTAGTTTCACTTTCTCTTTACCTCCCGTCTCTCATTCCGCCTCTAAACACACCAACCCCATGTGCGTGAAACACGATTACTAATCAATCATTGAATTGAATCTCGGCACAGGCTGCATGTGAACTAATTGTGCACCTCCCGTGCCCCCATACAAATACTCATCTGCACGTGAAGTGATTGTGTAATCCCTGTGCCTAAATACAAGTACACATTTTAAATCACCTGTGCTACATAACCTACACTTTCGTGCAATACTACACGCATACGTGATTGTGACTTGCGATCGGCTGATTAAAGTCTTTATATAGTGGTGGTGCCCCACCTGGACCGAGAATTATTAAACTGTGAAGGAGACAGATTACCAAGTCAATTATTTCACCAAGTCCTTCAAACGCTCACCTATAACCCATGAATGCTTGTTTCAGAACTTTGCAAGACTACCCCCCCCCCCCCCCCCCCCCCACAGAAGAGGGTGTATCTGAGCAAATCATCACTGAGCTCAAAATCTTGAGGCTGGGATTTTTCTGGATTTTGGTTGATTTCACACGGAATGACCCTGTAACAAATGAATGCACTTACCCGTCACACGCTACTTATGACTTCGTCACAAGTTTTCTGATAGAAAGCCCATCTCTTCAATGTTACAATATACTTGATTATCCATCACAGCCCGCATTTTTTCTTTCTGACGAAAATGCAGCAAAAACAAAGCTACGGTAATGTTAAAGTTAATCATTAAACAGTTTTAGATACTGTGATGCATTTTCTTTTTTAAATCTCTGATCTTTAGGCCCTGACCACACTACATAACCGATCTGGAGAACTGTACTCAAAACCGTTCTAATTAATCCAGCTCAAAGCATCCACACTGAAGTACTGTTTCATGTTTAGTCAGGCTTAATGTGTACACACACTATTAAAATAGTTTGGTTACAGTTCCTAGCAGTGCAATGAACAGTGGAAATTACTATGATAGTGTCCCACCAAGCACTGTATTTAATTTTAAAATAATGTGTTATACCCCATATTATCAAAGGTCCATATTGCTAAAAATAAATAAAATAAGTACTGTATTTTGGAAAAAGAAAATATGAACACACAATCACCAGTAAGGTTTGAAGTTTTCTGGTTTTATTTCTAATCAGGTGACATCACTTTTAAACAAATTGAGCTGATTCTGTTTCATAATTAAACCCAGCAAAAGTTGTTAATTACACAAAATCTGAGCCCAATTGTGGTCCCCTTAATTTTATTTCAAACAGAGCTGACAAATGACAAATTGTTCATCCCCGATTTTTCATTTTTCATTTTTGCAGTCACCTAATTTATCGTTGTGCTTTTGTTATTTTCCCCACCAGTTTAACAGAGATGTTGTGACAGATTTTTTTTTTTTTTAAGCATAAGAATAAATACCCAGTGCGGAGTGTACACTGATAGCAAATCCTTCAGGCGCCTGCTCTGGGTATTTCGCGAAACGTATCAGAAAGCATTTTGGGATATTGGAGGATACACAAAAAATGTAGTTCAGTATTACAGCATCCACACTTCTGACAAACTGCACTACCTGATGCGATCTAATTTAGAACTGGAGGTGGTCTTGAGTCCAGTTCTTGAATATGGCATTAAAGTCTGGGCTGGCAATATTGAAGTTGCTTGTATTGTTTATAAACTTAGCACTGGCTTTTTAATAACTAAACGATTTCATACTGCATTTCAAATGAAGTGCTGGAGATGGGAGATGGATTTATTTAGTCTAGATTATCATGTGTCTCTCAAAGTTCTACCAAGTTGAATCTATTTCAGGAGATGCAGAACAGCTGTATCAGGGAAGCTAACCACTGGGTGCAGCTCCAGCTTGGCCAATGTTAAATCTTCCAGGCACTCTGTTCCCTGGAGTCTAATGTTTCTGTTTCACATGAGAGGAGAGGGAGGTTTAAAGCAACAGTAACACTTACAAAAACACAGTCAACTTTATTGGGAATGCAAATCAATATACTGCGAATGTAAGGGACTGTCTAAGTGGGAGTACAATTTTTAAAACATGAATTACTTCAGAAACTAATCATTCAATTTGCAATCCATTGAATGGCTGGCATTTATGTTTTAGATATTTCTATTTTTGTCAGTGTATTTTCATAACTAGGGTAGTACATTGTGTTTGCCTTAAATCATATCCATTTATAATCTAACCATTTTAGCTCTTTAGGTTCTCATTTATTTACTGGAAATCTGTTACCTTTTTGAGTTAGAGTGTGGTTCCTTCACCCTATTTCTGTAGCTCTGTCTTTTAAGCGCTGGGATTAGTATGCTTTTGTTGGAAACTCTCCAGGGCCACAATATCCTTTGGGTAATGTGAATTGAATACATCTGATTTTGTACTCTAAACCTTTGACTAGATTCATAATCCATTATCTTAGATTTCCAAATGCCATGTTTTCTAAATGTGATGGTTGTAGAATTATTGATTTGTGATAATCCATATTTTTGTGATACATTTTATTTTTTTGATAACAGGGAAAATGAATATCCACAGTACTCTACATGGTTTTGGTAGATTACATAGTCTGGCTAGGAACGTAGCATCATTGCCGCTAGCTCACGCTGCCACCACGCTGCTTTCTCATTCATTCTGCCTTCACTCTCTCTTCATGCTACTCTCCTGCACATTTCACCCGACTCTCACGCTACCTTCACGTGGCATTCTTATATTGTGTCCAATGAGGGAACTGCAGCACTACAGACAGCAATATGTGCTTTAACACTAGAACCACCGCGGTTATACTCGTACCTAAAAATGCAGCCGGCAGTCATTATGACGGTTACATTTTAAACAACATCAGTATTAAAATGAAAGACAAACTATCGGATACAACTCAAAAGTTTTATTGAAGCACATCATATCAAACATCTGCACAGCCGAAACGCCGTATTTAAATGAACAATTAAGCATAAAAGGGTTTATTTTCTAACTTGCCACGTATAAAGCATTGCTTTAAAAAATGAAAAACTGTAATAAAATAAACATTTCAAAAGAAACTAGTTTGTAAACAGGTATATGTACATACAAAACTGAAAAAAACGAAATTCGTTTTTAATTTAAAACGAAAGTAACATGTTTTCTCTTGCGTGTGTCACTCGGTGCAGCACAGAACCCAGGTTGAGCTGCAGCAACCTGCTGCTTTGCAGTTTTCTTATCGAAATGTTTATGCCGAAGCGCTGTGGCTAACTTCAAGATAAAATCTCTCCTGCTGATATTTTCCCCAGTGCATTCCTTGTACAAAACAAATGAATTTGTGGCTGCCAGGTCCAGTAGAGATAACAACAGGCTTGTATATAAAAATAGAATATTGTAGGTTATATTCAAAATAAAAACATGTATTGTAAAAGGCAGTCAAAATGACTGTTCTGGCGGTTCTAGGTAAAGGGGATTATAACTTTTATTTTTGCGATCCTGCCTTTCAAACACCATCAGGGTATTTAATACATGTATTTAGTCAAGTATGATTCACACACGCAGAGTAATTTTAAATTTTAAAAGTCAAAATGACTGCCATGGCAGGTGTTAGTAGTCCCTACTCTGTACCTCCTCCAGTGACAAGCAGAAAGAGGAATTTAGAAAAGTGTGAAAGCCTCAACATAAAGCAGCTGGAGATCTTATTACTAATTAGTATATGTGACAGGGTACACCCCACCCCTGTGTGTAGTTTGTCTGTTTTGTATTGTTTTGTAATGTATTATTATTATGATGTAAATGTACTGTTTTGTGTTTTACACTATGGTTTGTTATTGTTATTTTACAACATGGATGGGGTTAAAATTCCCCGTCATGTTAAACCAGTGCAGATTGTGACCGTCTCCAGCTTGATTAATTTATTACTAATCTGGAGACGGTCGCATATATAAAAACCCGCAGCTTTCACTGAACGAGTTGGGGTGTTCAGAGGTGGAACGATAGAGTCAGACAGTAAACTTCATAAATAAACAATTGCTACCCGTGATGGTTTTACACCAGCACGTTACTTGTTTGTTTGTGTATCCTGGTTTATTTTGGCCACCATGCTGTTTTGTTTGCTTAAATAATTTTATTTGAAATAAATCTGTGCACCAGCGCATTCACTCTCCTTACTTGTTGCCTATTTCCTGGTCTGCCGTCACCACCAAGCCATCATACCACAACATACCAGGGCTGTGTTCGAAGGTTCGTTCGCCAGCCAGGAATTCAAAGGTAGTTTTAAACCTTCGAAGGTTCGTCAAGTTACATTCACGCACTCCATGTGTTTTTTTGTTGTTTTTTTCTGTTAACAGAAACCGTTTTACAATGTGTGAGTACTATAAATGACACATTAAATGTCACTCGCATGCAAAATTCGATCTTTTGATTTCTATAATGCATATTACGTAAACAGAAGTTGTTGTATTAAAATCCACTGCCAAATCGTAGCAACTCTATATGGTGCTGCTGCCGTGTATGAAGCAGGGTATAGTATGCCAAAGCACTGGGGCGGTACCTATAGCGGTTGTAGTGCTTCAGTAAAATATGTACTGAATACCTAGTGTACCAGACAGTGTAAGAGAAGTGCTATGGTAGAATATGTTTGAAACATACAAAATATACAGTAACACTAAATTTTAATTTTGAAAACTGAGCACCATCTGCCTCTCCACCCTTCAGCTTGTGTTATCCAGAGGCAAACTTTAATTTCTTAATTCGCCTTTTCGACAGCAAAGCGTTGTATAGCGTAAACTGTATTGAAGAAATGTCTCGAAACCCCTATGCTGTTTGGGATTTTTTTGTTAAATGCCCAGACTACCAAAAAAAAAAAAAAGTTGAATACAAACTGTGCAAGCGAGTCGTGTCATGGAGCCATACCCAATCTCTGGGGTCACTTGACAAGCATAAGCTCATATTATTATTATTATTATTATTATTATTATTATTATTATTATTATTATTATTATTATTATTATTATTATTATTAGTGTTATTATTAATATTTATAGTAGTAATGAAGTGTGACTGCTGCTGATAACCTGCTTAGAATGATCACTTTAAATAAAGCTTTGTTTTGCCTAAGTCCATTGCAGTTGGTGCTGCTGCAATGCAAGCTTACTGTATATATCACAAGCAGCATCAATTACGTGTACATAAATGTGTATTTTTATTTTTTATTGAAATTATAAAAACATGATTACTGTTCTAATATAATGTATTTTTATCTACATGTGAATGTTTTAATCCATTTATATGGATTAATTGTAAAATAGGATTTTCAATCAAATCTAAACTAGTAGCTATGGTGACGTCACCAGTAAATTATGCAAATGAGTACCATGGAAGGTTTGAACCTTCCTTCGGTAATGTGTTCCGAACCTTCGAAGGTCAAAATGTACCCTTTGTTGCAGCCCTTTTTGCAAATTTAATAACTTCTTCTTTTGCATGATTTCATATATTCGTTGCAATTTTCTACAGGGTCTGGACCAACAAACTCTTGCCATAACGCTTTTAATAGGACAACCATTTATTGATCATAATAACTCTGCCCTTTCCCTCATATTAATGGTGCTGTATTGACTAATAAAGGCACATTTCTAGTACAATAAAAATAGTTATATTAGGTCTACATCAAGTTTAGAAATTTCACAGACAACCTGCATCACAAAGACAGAAGCGGTACACAAGATTGTAATAGTGTGATGATATGAAAGAACTGCTTAGACACTTTTTTAATCTTGTTTTTTTTGCCAGGTTGTAAAAATGTTACTTTTTTTGTAGGTAATTAGGAATATAATGTATAATGGGGCTTTGAAACTAAGGGTAATAGCTGCTTGCCTATTCTGCCGTCTGACGGTAAACTAGTTCATTGCTGAATTTTCAATAGAAATGATCAAATACTGTAGCATGGTATGCAAACAAACAAAAGCTTTAGCTTGTATCTCAGTGTTTAATTTGAACACGTTCCTTTATATATATTTTCTATAGAAATATTTTTATAATTACTCCTTGTGATCTTGCATATTTGGTTTATAGTCATAAAGGCAATATGGTATTAAAGAAACTCAGTGGAAACATGTTTCAACAAAATCCTTTTTGTACTGGTTTACCTGAAGATCCAGCGGCAGGGTACAGTCCAGTATCACCCTTTGATTCTGGTAGTGGGATTAGGTATGGATTGGGGGGGACTGCTTTAATGCTTAAAAGTGTCACCGTTTCTAAATTTCAGGCATCGATATTAAAATCCACTGCTGTTTAGATAAATAAAATAAATCAAATTATACAAATGTTTTTGCCGATTCTTACACTTATTTTGAGTGTATACAACTTTGGAAGAGTTACCTACAGCATCTCAAGATCTGCTCAAAAGGAATATATATATATATATATATATATATATATATATATATATATATATATATACTTTAAAAAATACTTTTCCAGTGAGAAGTTTTCTGTTTATTTAATCTAATCAAATGTGCAATTCATGTTCAGATGGTTTGGTAGTTTTACAACATTTTGGTTTCATAAGAGGCCATTTAAAAGTGTCTTAAATGGACTGCTGATGGTGGCCGATAATAGTAAATTGGGACTATAACACATTGGCCTTAACTGTAAGGTGATCTTTTTTTTTGGGTGGCCTTAAAACAAGTTTGGTCTATATTTGGTATATTAGGCAGTGCATTCATTGTATTCAGAGCATGGGAGTAGCATTAGGGTTCTCTTTGGTTTTAATCCTTGTAAAAAAGCAGAATCATTAGCATAGCTTGCTCATTTTAGTCCTGTGGTTTCAGCAACGTAACTGACCCTTCACTTTTTGGTGGTTGATATGAATTAGGCACACACATACTCAGAGCACACTCGACACCTCACAGACGTGATCTCTCACCCTCAGTAATGTATCGGTTCCATTTAATAGTGCAGCTGTGAGACATTGAAAAGGCTGCTGATTGTCAGAAATACTCTTTGAATACCATGAAACTGCATAACGGCAGTGATGAAAGTGACGATTGTAACGTGTTGTATTGTCATGTAGTGAAATAAAAGTTGTGAACGGTCATCCAAAAACAAAAAAGTTACTGTGTAAATGTTATTCATACCGAAGTGTGATGCACAGAACACCACAAGAAGGTGTTAATATGAAATGACAGCCTGAGCTTCAGACAAAAGTTCAAGTAAACGGTTACAAATACATCCGTTTAACCCGTAAAACAATGTTCAAATTGGTCTGGAGTCCAGTCTGATTAGTTTTATTAAGAACATTTCAGAACAAGAGGAGGCCCTTTGGCCCATTCTTCTGTCCATATCTGCTCATTTTAGCAACCCGTCTGTTTATTTCCCATTAAAATATCTATTATGTTGTTGATATCAACTCTTCTATGTCTGAAAATGTTCAGTATATTTTAGAGATATATTAAAAGATTTTAGGCTATAGTGTCCCACAGTCCTGATCCAACAGTTTGTTGTTCATTTTGATTGTCCTTTCGCTATATATATATATATATATACAGACGTGCTCAAATTTGTTGGTACCCCTCCACAAAAAACGAAGAATGCACAATTTTCTCTGAAATAACTTGAAACTGACAAAAGTAATTGGCATCCACCATTGTTTATTCCATATTTAATAGAAATCAGACTTTGCTTTTGATTTTTTATTCAACATAATATTGTAAATAAGAAAACAAATGAAAATGGCATGGACAAAAATGATGGGACCGCTAACCTAATATTTTGTTGCACAACCTTTAGAGGCAATCACTGCAATCAAACGTTTTCTGTAGCTCTCAATGAGACTTCTGCACCTGTTAACAGGTAGTTTGGCCCACTCTTCCTGAGCAAACTGCTCCAGCTGTCTCAGGTTTGATGGGTGCCTTCTCCAGACTGCAAGTTTCAGCTCTTTCCATAGATGTTCGATAGGATTCAGATCAGGACTCATAGAAGGCCACTTCAGAATAGTCCAATGTTTTGTTCTTATCCATTCTTGGGTGCTTTTAGCTGTGTGTTTTGGGTGATTATCCTGTTGGAGGACCCATGACCTGCGACTGAGACAGAGCTTTCTGACACTGGGCAGTACGTTTTGCTCCAGAATGCCTTGATAGTCTTGAGATTTCATTGTGCCCTGCACAGATTCAAGGCACCCTGTGCCAGGCGCAGCAAAGCAGCCCCAAAACATAACCAAACCTCCTCCATGTTTCACTGTAGGTATGGTGTTCTTTTCTTTGAAAGCTTCATTTTTTCATCTGTGAACATACAGCTGATGTGACTTGCCAAAAAGCTCCAGTTTTGACTCATCTGTCCAAAGGACATTCTCCCAGAAGGATTGTGGCTTGTCAATATGCATTTTAGCAAATTCCAGTCTGGCTTTTTTATGTTTTTCTTTCAAAAGTGGAGTCCTCCTGGGTCTTCTTCCATGGAGCCCACTTTCGCTCAAAAAGCGACGGATGGTGCGATCAGAAACTGACGTACCTTCACCTTGGAGTTCAGCTTGTATCTCTTTGGCAGTTATCCTTGGTTCTTTTTCTACCATTCGCACTATCCTTCTGTTCACTCTGGGGTCGATTTTCCTCTTGCGGCCGCGCCCAGGGAGGTTGGCTACAGTTCCATGGACCTTAAACTTCTTAATAATATTTGCAACTGTTGTCACAGGAACATCAAGCTGCTTGGAGATGGTCTTGTAGCCTTTACCTTTACCATGCTTGTCTATTATTTTCTTTCTGATCTCCTCAGACAACTCTCTCCTTTGCTTTCTCTGGTCCATGTTCAGTGTGGTGCACACAATGATACCAAACAGCACAGTGACTACTTTTCTCCATTTAAATAGGCTGAATGACTGATTACAAGATTGGAGACATGTGTGATACTAATTAAAGAAACTAATTAGTTTGAGATATCACTATAATCCAATTATTTATTATCTTTTCTAAGGGGTACCAACAAATGTGTCCAGGCCATTTTAGAATATCTTTGTAGAATAAGCAATAATTCATCTCTTTTCACAGCTTCTTTGCTTTATTCTATGACATACCAAAGGCAAGTATACATGATAAAATAGCTTTTAATTTCATCACTTTTCAGGAGGAATGAAGCATTATTTCAATGAGCTGCAAGGGTACCAACAAATTTGAGCACGTCTGTATATATATATATATATATATATATATATATATATATATATATATATATATATATATATATATAATTTTTTTTGTCACAGTGATGCAAATGTTTTTGCAGTTTTGTTTTAAGAGTACTTAAATCGATCTAGAAGAAATGGATTGTAAATTGGATTGGATTGGTGTTTATTCTTGTTGTCTTTTGTGGTGATACTTAAAATATACTGTGACATATTTGAATATTCAGACTAACAGTGCTTGAAATATACTTCACTCTGCTTCTACTCAGAAGGCTGCAATCTCACTCAAAACTCGCTTGTGGGTATCCTACAGCAAGTATTAGGACAGCTTAATCAATGTAGAATGACTGAGGTTCGGAAATATAGGCTGTGAAAGGAAGCGTCAGGAATGAGACTCAGAGTCTGGAAGCTGCAGTTAAAGTGCTGTTGCGCACGTTTATTAATGCAATAAACAGAAAACACAGGGACAAAATAAACACAAGAACAAGGAACAAAAATAAAAGGTTTAAACAAAACAAAACCCTACTTTCCAGGCTGGGCATCACCTTCACTAGAACTTCTGCTTTTAAAACTCCTGTTCAGGCTGGGCATAAACCTTCACTGAACCCTCTTCTCTCAAACAAGGGATTTGGCTCCCCTTGTATACCATGTGGCTGGGGCTTGATTGACCATCAGTTAGTCAATCAAATCCCAGCCACCTTCCACACGTGAATCTGGCAGGGATGGAATTAACCCCATCCCTGCCAAACTTAAATTCAACGGAATACATCTTTATTTACACACAGCCAAACGAAACACTGTTTACAGACAGGGCTTCCACCCTGTCACATGAGCACGTTATTGTTTCCCGTGAAAATCAGTCTTTAACAGGGCGATGTTACATACGTGGGTCTTCACTGAATAATACCGAGTCAGACACAGAGCAGTGGGTATTGACACGCCACACAGGCTTGCAGATTTAATAATACCAACAATGGTAATCCTAGTGCCAGATTTCATAAAGAAAACAAAACAAAGCTCAAAATAAAAGTTTGCCACACACTGCGAGTGCTAGCCTCACTAAAAGAGACGTCCCGCTCCAGGAACCTACTGTACGAAACCCTCACCGTACTGTTGTTGGGATCAAAATCCCCTAAACTAACCTAGCCAAGTCCCGGCATCCTCCCGGCGACTCCAGCCTCTTCCTGATGGCCACGAGCACCGTCTTGGAGTGGAAGGGTTTCGTGCAGTAGTTCTGTCCTCTGGAGCAGACTTTCTCCTCGGTGTACACTAACACAGAGGCTTTCTCTCAGCACCCGTCTGTGTAGCCATGGCGTTGCAGTAGCCTTGAATGTTGGCACTGCTGTCTTATACAGGTGTAAGCTCCCCAGGCATGCCCCCTGCCAGCCAATCAGGACCTCCCAATCCGCTCAGCTCCGGGCAAGCCTTCCTGTTTACCAAAGCAACAGCGCAGCTGAACCAGCGACAGGGTCCTTCCTGTCACACAGTCTATATATCACAACTTTTTGGGCTTGTTATTTAAAATGTTTGTTTTTAATACATGTCCACCAGTTTACATTTTCCTTTATTCCTGCTAAATTGAAAAATAAAATAAATAAACAGACAATAATTTAGGTTAATTAAAAAACAATGTTTTACTTTTTTTTTTTTTATTACAGCACGTTCCACGGCTTTCTATACAGCAAGAACAATAAACTTTAAAAGAGTTTTTTGTGTGGAACCATCTCAAAGCTCTGTACATATTGCACACAAACTGTTACAACACTGCCCCAGCATAACACTGAGAGTTCAGTGTTTTTAAAGCAGTACTGCTTTGAGCCAATGATAAGTCACCTCTGAAAAAGGTCTACATTCATGCAGGTTCTAACAGGTTCATTTTGTGCTTATTTTGCAGATATTGACATGAAGAAAGACATTGAGACGTTGATAGCACAAGAACGAGCTGAAATCATCTCCAAATATGACAAGGTACTGTAGTGTGTTGCAGGTTAAAAATAGATTAACAAAAATATGTCCAACTGTGATTTATGTATTGTACAGGGACAGATGTTCAAATATTGTTTTTACAGTTATTTAATGTTGTGTTTTTTTTAAACACGATTGCTTGAAGGATGGTTCAAAACTTCCTATTACATTTGGTGAAATATTATCAACTGTATTTTTTAAACATGATTCCTGTATATGCTTTATTTATTGGTTTGTTTATTTACACAGAAGCTGGTCGTTCATTTATGAGCCCATCCTTATACAGCGCCGCCCTGTTCCACAGAAAAAAGACAACGTAAAGAAAACTTGCACCGTGCATATGCATGTTTATAGTAAACAGGGGTTGGACATATAAATACACATCTGCAATATTAATATGATCTGTGTCATGATACATATGATGGTCCTAATGGGCTTCTTGTATGATGCATAATAGTTTCAAATTATCATATATTTTGTTAAAAGACAAAAATGAAATGATAGGGCAGTATGTATTCATACCAACTTTGCTTCATTCAAGAACCATTATGCTGTGCTGTTGGTCTTGTGTCACAATACAAATGATACATAAATTGTTTGTACGATATGTCATGTAAAGAAAGTATTGAGATTCATTGATACACGATTAATCATTACACCTTCTGCTGTAAACTCAGGATTCATTTTATAAATGCCTCGTGCAAAATTAATCATTAACCTTAACCTTAAATACCCCAGCCCAGCCCAAACCTTGCTGACAGTGTCATGGCAGTTCTTATTACTTTTATGTACAACCCCTGCAGCTTACATTTGTATTACTGTACAGTGGTAGCCAAAACCAGCTATAAAAATGTCGAAATATGACGTGGTACTCTTCGTGATAAAAATGAAGTCAACGCGATATGCAGTTCAGTTAACCAGTCCTGCATATTCTGCACACTAGAGGGCGCTATCTGACTAGAAGCTAGTTTGTTACAGATTGCCAGGGATCCTAGTTTTCCGCAATTCAAAAAAATAAATAAAAAAGATTAAAATCTGCGTTATTCTCCAATTAAAATAAAAGGCTAAAATTGAGCCACCCGCGTCACATTATAAGTTACACAAACAGTACTACTGAAGAAAAGTTAACACAGGAAATATTTATTGGTACACTTTTAAATTATAAGGAAGTTACACGCTCACCGGTGTCATCAATCAATAATATAAACGAATTTACCATTTTACTTTAAAGATTACAAATAAACAGTAATAATAAAAACCAAAAGATAGTATTCATATTAGTTTATCTCCAAGTTAATCTTTGTCGTCTGGATGGCTAATGCCAAACTTATTGACCCGATCTTTTAGCATCTTTAAACAGCTTGTTCAGTAGTAACAATGCACTGGGTACTGAAGTAAACTGCAGCTACGTTTCAGCATGTTCAACCTTGACCTCTGTTTACCAGAAGCAGTTTTACTGAACAAGTATGTTTATGTAAATTTAAAGCAAAATTGCCTGTGTTGATGATTATATATGACAAGTGTACTGATTTGGTTATTAAACAAATCCTTGCATGATTTTGCTTCGCCCCAAGTGTAAAACTAAATTATCCAACAGCATAGAAAATCCGAGATTTAGTATTTTTCATGACAAGCATGTGAAGGTGGCTTCATCTTTTCCTAGCTATTGGGTTAAATAAAAAATAAGGTGCTGTCCGTCCGTCCTTTTTTTTTTTTTTTTTTTTTTTTTTTTAATTAAATTTATTTTCTGTTCTAAAAAGATGGATGGAAATCCTTCCATGAATATTTTCTCTAAATATTTGTAAACCACTCTAAATAAGCGAGTAAAATCTAAAGCAAGACATTGATAATTTCAAACTTGTAAGCGCTTATTTCTCAGACATAAGAAGGTCATGATTGGGAATTTGATGTCCAGGACACTCATGATATCTGAACCGTATCAGCAGTGGACCAACAATGTCAATTACCATGGATCCATGGCAAAAAAGGGCTGACTAGAAACCGGAAGGATATTCTATTAGGATATTTGCACAGACGGTTCTATCAGCTTTGGTTTCAAAAGTGGAGGAGGCAATTTCTGTAGCTAAGGCATGTAGTAATACAATTAAAAATAAACTTTCTTTTCATTCATATTGGCACTTTTGCGACGTTCAGAGAACAGGAAGGGGTATTTCACAGCCACTCTATGGTCCCAATGTTCAAAACAGAAAATATGTTTATAGTACTGTGACCATAGACAGCGGAAATGGTATCAGCGTTGCCAGATTGTTTTTGCAATGCCCCACCACATTTTGGAAGAAACCAGCCAAAAACAACACATATTTAAGACTTAAATATATATTACAAACGCATAAAAAGTGCTACACATTTATTTATTTATATGCTTTGCTTGTTTTTTTTCCTCACAATTTACAGTACAGGCACCGCTGTTTCTTATCTGATGAGCTCAAATGTGGTAGATCCAGGAAAAAAAGAAATTCAGAATGTAGTGTAAAATTAAATTGTCCAGAACTGCCAGCGGATACAGTGTTAAAAAAATGTATTTCAGAACAAAAACAATTGTAATTGTACTGATACAGTCCTTAAATTGGTGAAGAATAAAACTAACTTTATTTCTCCTCGTTTCACAATCAAACAAGAAGTAATGTGTAAGAATCCCCATATAATCAGTCCAACGCAGAAATGCAAGCACCACATTGCCCTGTGTAGTATACCACACCCTCCCCTTTTTTTTGGAGCTCAGCATCCAGTAAAATTACAAATCACACAAACGCTCGCACTTGCAGTCTTGAGCCAGATTTGCTGAATGCACAATAAAAATAGCCGAACCACCAAAGACAATATTTACCCGCTAGATGCTTTCAAAATGAGCCAAATTAATCTATCTGCCAAATTACACTGCCATGTCTGGCAGCACTGAATGGTCTCACGATTGAGAAATTTCACAATGAAAAAACTTGTACAAACAGTTCTTTACTACTTCTCCTGTCTGCTGGAGATCACCAAGAATACATTGCATGCCAACGCTGCCTTTGTTGATTGATGTTTCTGCTGGGTCATAGTGGAGATGTTATACAAATTGTTGAGAAATACAAGTTGTAGTACTTCTGCAATGTGAGGGGGACATTTCCCCATTGTTGAAAAAGTGATCATCTCCTGTGCCATTCAAAAAAGGATGAGTGTTTTGTGCTGTATTAAAACTTGTAAGCACTTTTTATACAGCCTGCTATATTGATTTTAGTTGAATAACTATAACTCCTCCTGTTTGAACGAGCGTGAACAATCAAGCATAACTCCAAAGCTAAATTTTGAAGTCCACAGCGATCCCTGCTGGTTTATTTAATGCATTTTCTGCTCTCCTTTGCCTCCTGCTGGCAGGACTAATGAAGTGCAGCTGATTCAATGGTAGTCAGAAAAAACAAGATTGTAAAGCTGCGACAAGTTTCCGTCATCGCACTGCGACAGTATCGCGACAGGTTAATAGCTGGTTTTGGCTGCCACTGCAGACTATGTGTAACACATGCAAAGCAATATAGTTTTTAAACATAACCTTACACAGCATGAGGGTTGTGTTTATGAGTGCTGTGTGCATTTTGGTTGAACAGCAATAAGCCATCATTGTATACAACATATTGTGAGGACTGCATATACTAGAGTTTGGGAGCAGAACACCTAAACCAGTTTGCTTTCAGATAAAGCATTTGAGAGTCACTATGTCTCCAATGTGTAGTTTTTAGCCAACATATATTTTCTTTTAAATAAATGATATCTGGGACTACACTACTGTGTATTAAATAAATATCTGTTTGCAGGCCTAAATACCTAAATAAATTAAAACTACCTTTCAACATTATACACAAGTCCTTTTATAAACACAGTTTTGTGTCCGTTATTGTGAACCAGGGCCCTAAGGGGATATAGCGCTATACTTCGCATAGGTTTGTGGGCTCCAATCTGGAATATATACTGTAATGGTGCATAAGGGCTTTCTTCTGTATGTTTAAGAAACAGCTACTGTAGCTATGAGTGAGTGGCTGGGCGAGAATTCAAAACCAGAACATGTTGGCTCTTGAAATCAACTCTAACCACCAAGGGATCTGCCTGCCATCAACTTCTCATAAAAGATGTGAGAGAGATGGGAAAAATCCATTGCAGCCACGCAGTTTCTCATTGAATTGACTCTTCCATGTACTTAGAAATAACCAGGACTTTCTAATTCTTGTCAGCCAAAGGGAGGGACTCTTAAATATATAGCAACCAGGGGTTTTAAAGAACATAACAGGGCTTGAAACTCGTAGTAGCCCTACACCCAATCCTGGTTTCAGAACTACCTTCAATTAAGTTTATTATTTAAATGATCAGGAGCCAGTAGTTTGTTGTTACTCCTTTTATAACTGCAGCAGCAACAACTTCTGCTAGTGAAGTAGTACAGACTCAGCAGGGACTTATTCATGCTATGATGAGAAATGTGATCAGTTCAGAGCAGATTTACCAGGGAACGGATACAGTACTAGATTCAATACTATACCTAAACAATCCAAGTTCTGAAACCCAGGACTGGATGCAGTTTCAAGCCCATGTGCTACTAGAATAAGAGCAGTACACCTGTGTTCTGTGCTGCCCATGTGATCCTAGTCAAGTGTGATCCTATTGCTTGAACAGCCAGAACTAAACAAGTTCTTCAGTCAAACTTAGTGTCGTGGCTGGTTAAAGGCCTTCATCTGAGTCAAAGTAAAAACAGTAAGAACATAAGGTAATAAGGTAATGTAGCAATTCAATGCTAGAGAGGAGAGAAAATGTTTTTTAAACACTGGAATCTGTCATCGTACATACGTATAGATAAATGGATGTCACACTTCACATTTTTCCATATATCTGGAGGAGTCACCCATCTAATATTAATGAAACTTGGTTATTAACATTATTTAGCATGCATTTTTGAGAGTATCAGATTCTGGGAAGAAAGGGGTTTGTCTGTCCATACTGTCCATCTGTATGTCACACTTACATTTTTACATACATTTGGAGAATTGCTTATCAGATTGTGCTTAAACATTTCATTCCTTGTTCTATACCATTCTGTACATACTATACATGGTCATCAACTTTTTCATCATGCTGATGACTCTAAATTTACAGCCGTGGTGGGGGTGTACTGATATGCGTGTTGTAAACTTACGATCATTGACATTCGCACAGTACTACCACTTGTGTGCTATTCTAAATTGCCATTGGCAGTAAAAGGCCAGAATCTTTTGCACCTCCTGGGTGGACTATTTCCTTTCCCCAAATCTTAGATTGCTAGCTCAAAACCGACAGGGACAATATGATTAAATAGTAAAGAACAAACAGAACTGTAAGAGTTTGGGGTTTAATGCAGCAGCTGTCGTCTTTAATCAGCATGTGTGTTTTTTCCAGGAGACCATGGGAACATGAAACCGTCCCAATGTTGTAATTAGAGCCTGTGTTAGAAATCTGGGTCAGCATCCTTTGGCATCCAAATAGAGAATGAGCAGGCAAAATTAGACCATTGTACTTGAAGGCAGTATTTTATTTACAGTATGTCTGAACACTTTGCTGTGCGATTTATAATGATACAGGTTGGTGTTTATTCATTTAAAAGATTAGCACAATCTTGCAGATGTCTGTTTGATCGCTCCAAGGCTACCTTTGCTCTGAAGTTTATAAAAAGGAACCGTTCTCGGGACAGTTGGACAAATGTCAAACTGCTGGGGGTGAGATATTCACCCCACTGTCTAAAAATGAACTTGCTAAAAATATATACAGTCAGCACTCACATATCCAATTTTCCTATTTATTATACAGAGGAAGATAACCACTAACGTGCAAAATCCCCAGCACCATCAGGTAAGTATTGCACAGCATCAGACACTGTACCAGCACTTAGCATCTCCGCTCTGCGGGTCAGCTGACGCGTAGGCGTCGGTGCTAGCGTTCCACACTCAGTACTTGCGCTTCGGCGCTCGCGCTCCGGTGCTTTTGGTGTCAGCGCTTCTGCGCTTGGTGCAGCGCTTCGGCGCTTTGTGCAGCGCTTCTGCGCTTGGTGCTTAGTGCTTCTGCACTTGGGGCTCGGTGCTCGACGCTCGACGCTTCGGCTCTCGGTGCTCGACGCTCGGTGCACGTTCCATCGACGCTCGGTGCTCGACGCTTCGGTGCTCGACGCTTCGGTGCTCAACGCTCGGTGCTCGACGCTTCGGTGCTCGACGCTCGGTGCTCGGCGCTTCGGCGCTCGACGCTCGGTGCTCGACGCACGCATCCTCGGCGCTCGACGCTCGACGCGTCGGTGCTTGACGCATCGGTGCTTGACGCATCGATGCTCGATGCATGCACCTCGGCGCTTGACGCGGCGGCGCTTGATGCACGCACTTCGGTGCTCGACGCTTCGGCGTTTGACGCACGCACATCGGTGCTCCTCGCTTCGCTCTACTGCTCGTCAGTGCTTGCGAGTGCTAGGCACGATGTCTGAGTTTCACCGCTGCGTGACCTGCCAAGCCAAGTTGCCTGCCAGCGATCCACACGAAGACTGCGTAGCATGTTTGGGGCCGGACCATGCCGTATCTGCCCTGGCAGATAGGGCATACTGCCATCTATGTGCGGGTTTCCAGACACGCACCCTTCGCCAGGGGGCAAGGAAGGCAGTTGTGGGTCGTTCCCCATCCTCGGGGTCGTCCCATACCATCTCGGCCCCACCCTCGTCTGTTTTGACGCCGCCGGTGACGTCACAGCTACCCAGGAGCCCATCCTCCCAGCTTACAGCTGGTCAGAGGTCCCCAGCCAGGCGTGCTCGGGAACGTTCCCGCAATCCCTCCTCTCGTGGGGCACATCCCCGTCGGGAGTCTAGGTCGAGATCGCCTCGCTGTAGAAGGCACTCTCGCTCCCCTCGAAGGGGCAGGCGACATCAGGACACATTTGGAGTGGCTGAGCTCACCTCCAAAATGTCACAGTTCATGGAGGTCATGATGGGACAGCAATCCCTCCTCATGACCCTAGCGAATGTGGCGCCTCGGGCTCCAGAGCTAACATCCGGGCCCATCGCTAGTCAGCCGGTGGTTCCTCCACCAGTGCCTCACGGCCAACCCCAGGAAGGGTGGGACGTCGATGCTGTCTCAAGGGACGCGTCCAACGCAGAGCCCCTATTTGAAGAGGGCACGGAGCCTGAGGTGGCATCCCAGCACTCTGGGCAGGATGACCCTGAAGTGCTGGATACTAATGACCCTATGTGGTCAGTGGTGGAGAGGGCAGCCCATCACTTAGGCGTGGACTGGCCTATGTTAGAGCCAACACGACGCTTTCTATTTGAGTCGCCGTCAGCTCAGCCCCTTCAGTCCAGGATGCTACCGGCATGCCCTGATTTTATTAAGGAGGTGCAGTCCACCTGGGGGGCCCCGGCCTCTGCCCCTGCAACTTCTCGCAAGGCTTCGGCCTTCACCATGCACGGGGCGAGCGAAGCTGGGTTAGCGTCCTTCCCACCAGTGGGCGCTGCGTTCGCCGCGTTGGTAAAGGCGCCAACATTATCGGGGCTGGCTAAGGACCCCTCCTGCCCTAACAGGCAGTGTAGGATTATGGAGGCCCACCTAAAAAAGGGATACGCCGCGGCTACAGAGGCAGTTAGGCTGTCTAACGTGGCCAGCCTCCTGATGGTCTACCAGGCGGCGCTCTTCCGTGATCTGCCTGAGTGCCCATCCGTTGCCCTTAGGACCGAGCTGGGTGCAATTGCGCAGCTATTGGTTAAGCTGGCTCAATTGAATGCGCGAGCACAGGGCAGGAGCATCGCTTCTCTTGTGGTGGCAAGAAGGCAGCTCTGGCTCTCGCAGGCGAGGGTACAGGAGCCTGATAAGGCCCCATTGCTAGATGCTCCGATATCACCGGGGCACACGTTTGGCCCAGCGGTTGAGGAGATGCTGCAACGCTCCGTCAAGGCACGTGAGGCGTCACAGCAGTTGGCAAAAATGTGGCCAAGCAAACCCTTCCAGCCAAGGCGGCCACAGGAGCACCAGTGGCGCAGGGCACCGCCGCAGCAGCAGGCACAACCACAGGGCAGTAAAACCGCCCCTTTGGGTGTATCAGCACGCAGCCAACCCGCGTTTGCAAGACCGCAGCACGGAGGGTGGCACCCTAGAGGAGGTGGCAGACCACGTCCTTGTGGCTCTGGCCAGGCCCCTCGTGAGCGAGCGCAGCCTAAGCAGCCCTGAGAAACCCAGGCAGCTGTTAACCCACCCCTACACTGTTCCACAGCTCCTGTTCTGGCAACAATGCACCAACGACATCTGGGTGCACAAAACTATACTCACCAGGTACACCCTTCAATTCCGGTTAAACCCCCCCCCCCCCCCCCCCCCCTTCAGGGGAGTGGTGGTAACTGCAGTGAGGACTCGGTTCAGTCCTCAGCTCTGAATGTGGAAATACAGGCATTGCTCAAGAAGCGTGCCATTCAACTAGTAGACCCTGCTCTGACCGACCAGGGGTTCTACTCCAAGTACTTCCTAGTGCCAAAAAAGGACGGCGGGCTCCGCCCTATTTTATATCTGCGAGTACTGAACAAATACCTACGGGTGTTGTCGTTCAAGATGCTTATGCACAGGCACATTGTCCAGTCTGTCCGGCAGGGCGACTGGTTTACCACCGTAGACCTGACAGATGCGTACTTTCACGTTCCCATCTGTCCGGGTCACAGGAAGTATCTACGATTCGCATTTCAGAGCAGGGTCTACGAGTTTTGTGTCCTGCCATTCGGCCTATCTCTAGCTCCTCGAATCTTTTTGAAGTGTATGGATGCCATTTTAGCTCCTTTCCGGGCTCAAGGCGTCCGACTGCTGAACTATCTAGACGACTGGCTCGTCTGCACGCAGTCAAAGGAGCAGTTGGCACAGCACACAGTGATGGTTACAGACCATCTTCAGCGGCTAGGTCTGAAGGTCAATTCAGAAAACAGCCGCCTCGTGCCGAGCCAATAGACCGAATTCTTGGGTCTGCATCTGGACTCTGTGTCCATGGAAGCAACCCTGTCGACACAAAGAGTTGCCTTGCTGGAGCGGTGTCTCTCCCTATTCAGGTTGAGAGAAACAGTCAGCATGGAGCTGTGTCAGCGCATGCTGGGGTTGATGGCTGCCGCCTCGCAAGCCCTTCCTTTGGGCTTACTACACCAGAGACCTCTGAAGGGCCTGGTTCAATGCCTTCACGTTGCATCCGCGGAGAGACAAACACCGTAGGTTGAGGGTATCCCGAACCTGCTGGGAAGCACTGCGCTGGTGGAAAGTTCTGTCGAACATCCGCCAGGGCGTACGCTTGGGTCCCATCTTCCGAAGGGAGGTTATTACGACCGACGCTTCCAACCAGGGTTGGGGAGCAGTCTGGAACGGGTCGGGGACTCGCGGAGTGTGGTCAGGACCCTGGAGGTCAGCCCACATCAATGCTCTGGAACTCAGAGCGGTGGACCTCGCCCTTCGGTACTTCTTGCCAGTGCTTCTAGGCAAGCACGTGTTAGTGCGGTCAGACAACACCACGGTAGTGGCGTATATCAACCGCCAGGGCGGCTTGCGGTCCCCTGGTCTTCACCAGATGGTAACACGGCTGTTGCTTTGGGCACAACTGCGTTTAGCCTCTCTGCGTGCGGTTCACCTACCGGGCAGAGTCAATTATGCAGCGGATCTCCTGTCCAGAGGAGGTCCTCTTGCAGACGAATGGCGTCTTCACCCTCGGGTGGTAGAGCGCATTTGGGAATGGTTCGGCACAGCACAAGTCGATCTCTTCGCTTCGCGAGAGACCACGCACTGTCCCCTATGGTTCTCGGTGAAGGACCTCGACAGCCCCCTAGGAGTCGATGCACTGGCTCACGAATGGCCGCCAGGGCTCCTGTATGCATTTCCACCGATTCCGATGCTCCCCGCCTTCTTGGAGAAGGTCAGGGTAGAGCAAGCGACAGTGATTCTGATCGCTCCTCGGTGGCCTCGGAGAATATGGTTCCCGAGTCTGGTACAGTTGTTGCACGGTCGCCCGAGGGAGCTCCATCTGCGAGCGGACCTGTTGTCCCAAGCCCAAGGAGGGCTATGGCACCCAAACCCCAAACTCATGCAGTTATGGGCTTGGCCCCTGAGCGGGAGCGCCTGTCAGCCTTAGGGCTTTCGACGGCGGTTATATCGACCATTCAGAGTGCGAGAGCGCCCTCTACTAGGTCGCAGTATGCGTATAAGTGGCAATTGTTTCAAAGTTGGTGTCTGGCTGAGGGCCATGACCCGGTCTCCTGCCCTATGGCAGTGATATTACAGTTTCTGCAGAAGCTGCTAGATGAGGGGAAATCTCCCTCTACACTTAAAGTGTATTTAGCTGCCATTTCGGCTTGCCATGTACGCATTGATGGGTTATCACCTGGTTGCCATTTTCTGGCATCTCAGTTCCTGAAAGGTGCAAGACGCTTGCGGCCTCCAAG
Source organism: Acipenser ruthenus (assembly GCF_902713425.1). Lineage (NCBI taxonomy): Eukaryota > Metazoa > Chordata > Actinopteri > Acipenseriformes > Acipenseridae > Acipenser > Acipenser ruthenus. The sequence continues at coordinate 14,788,942 of NC_081216.1, read as the reverse complement.
GACGACCAGTTTACCGTCATGGAGCCTTGATGTGGTGCTAGAAGCCCTTACCAAGGCACCGTTCGAGCCTCTCCACAGTGTGGATATGAAGCTCGTGTCTATGAAGACTGTGTTTTTGCTATCAGTGGTATCAGCAAAACGACTGGGCGAGTTACATGCACTTTCGGTGCATTCATCATGTACTCGTTTCGCAGGAGACAGTTCTAAGGTCTCCATGCGTCCAAATCCGGCCTTTTTACCCAAGGTCATATCCCCGTTTCTTATGAACCAACCAGTCGAGTTGATGGCGTTCCATCCTCCTCCTTTTACTTCCCCAGAGGAAGAGCGGTTACACATGCTCTGCCCTGTGCGGGCATTGAGGTGTTCTATTGACCGCACAAGGACTGTGAGGCAAACAGAACAGCTGTTCATATGCCATGGTTCTAAGACTTTGGGTCAGCCGTTGTCTAAGCAACGCCTTTCCCATTGGATAGTGGATGCTATTAAGTTAGCATATGATTCTATGGGCCTTCTGCCACCAGGGCAGTTGAAGGCACATTCCACTAGGGGTATGGCAACATCCTGGGCCCTCTTTAGAGGGGTGCTGGTGTCGACATTTGCGCTGCAGCCAGTTGGGTTACACCGCATACTTTTACGAGGTTCTACCGGTTGAATGTACTGGAATCCTCTGCTCCGTCATTTGGAGCATCTGTGTTACACTCTACGACACCTCATGTTGCGGACGTATAGAGTGGTTGACAATATGGTGTGACTATTCCACCTTAGGACAGGTGTCATTGCGAGCATAGACGCTGAGGCGCAGCTCCGCATATGCGTAGATGTACTGCCTACGCAGTTGCGTTATGACATAAGTCTGTCCTACTGCCGAGAATCCTCCCTCGCGACGGCTTGGGTACACTGTTCCCATACCTTGATGGTTATTTTCGACTTGAAAGGGAACGATAGGTTGCGGATGCAACCCCGGTTCCCTGAAAGAGAAAATAACCATCAAGCCGCGAGGTCGCTCTGGAGGCCTTCACGGCCTGAAGGGCAAAAGAGGAAGTGACTCTCCGCGCGTTGCGTATAGTAAGCTCCCAGGGGGGCGGGCTTACACGGCAGCTTGCGCGGAGGCCTATCGGCAGCTTTGACATAAAGCTCAGCCAATCCCTACTGCCTGACGGCAATGTCCCATACCTTGATGGTTATTTTCTCTTTCAGGGAACCGGGGTTGCATCCGCAACCTATCGTTTTTTATATGTACATCGAGCGAAGTTGGCGACTCAGTGAGTGCAGAGGTAACGGTTGCGGGGACCAGCACTGGTGTTTACATTTACTGGATCCGAGGACGACCCAAGCCCCAGTGCTTTATTTGTCAGGAGATTCGGTCGCCATTTATCTACAAAGTATTCAGAATGTGAAAAAAATTACATCTTTAAATATAAGAAACAGGTACTTTGCCATCAGCAGCTTTTAATGCGTAAAATGACAACATTCCTTGATTAACTGGTAAGTTATTTAAATACTTTACTTTCTACATGTACTTATACATATACACATACAATGTGGTTTGTCAAACTTGTACTTTACTTGAACAAAAGTTATTGTATTTCTTGCTCTTATTGTATTACTTGTATTGTAACGCTTGAAATGTTTTTGCTTACGATTGTAAGTCGCCCTGGATAAGGGCGTCTGCTAAGAAATAAATAATAAAATGCTGATGTGTAAAAAATGCGTGTCAAGTGGTCCGTGGGAAACATCCAAACACCGAGATGGTCCCTACATTGAAAAAGGCTGGGAACCATTGATCTAATTTAAAGCAGCTTCCAAATATTTGTCCGCAGCATCCCTTCCGCTTGTTTTGTAGCTTCGCTCAGTTAATCCTGCTTATTCCAGTTCCTCAACTAACATTTTCTTTTCTTTTAATAAGTTTGCATTTGGCTGTTTGGCACCATTATTAAATGTGTTTATTAAGTCTACAGAGAGTAATTTAAGAGATGCGACAGAGACCTATGGGGTGACATTTTGCAATATCATCCATTTTGTAACTAAAAAAATTCCAGCTTCAGCTTTTCACTTTTTTTTTTTCTTTTTTTTTTTTTTTTTTAACAAAGCTAGTACTAGCACCAGCACCTTTCATCAACAAACCGCCATAGACACCTCAATAGAGAATATGAAGCTAAAGTTATCCCTGGTGTAAAACCAACAAGGGTATCAATTGCTTTCTAGATGTATTATTTTTATCTCACAACTCGCGTCTCTCGTTTCACTTCTGAACACAGCTGATCCGCTCTTTATATGTACGTGATCATCTCCAAGCTGATAAGTTTAATTAATTTGGAGATGATCACATTATGCACATGCTTTAGCTGGATGGGGGATTTTAACCCCACCCATGCTGTAAAATAATTAACAACAAAACAACATTCAAACAAAGACAGTACCTTTTAAATATTAATACTACAAATACAAAACAACACAAAACATAAAGTACGCACAGGGTTGGGGAGTACCCCGTCACAAGTGTACAAAACTGCCAGCTGGTGTTTTTGAGAAATCTGAAACACGTGTGTCACAGCTGAGTTAGTTTATCAACATTCCAGAATTCAAATTAATTGTGATGACTTTTGTGATCAAAAGCTTGGAGCTGAGATGAAGAGCACAGTTGTACTGTTTGTTCTTTTTAATATGTTCAGTTTTAACTTTAACACCACTAGATTTGCTTCAGTGAAACATTTTTTTCTCTTTTTAACAGAAAAGAGAGAACTTTAACGACAAACATATATTACTTACCAGCACCCTGTGCAGCACATGGATGTACTGGGGAAGAAGTGCAGAACATTGAGGAGGGGCATTTAATTAACATTTAACTACCCCACGAGCGCAGTGGTACACCAGATATTATCCATTTACACCTATGCAGAATGACTGGGTGGGACATTTGTTCTTTATTATATCCAAGTTGCAGTGAGTTCACTGCTTGAGAACCTGGCAAAATGTAAAGATGAATTGCTTTAGCTCGGTCTTCGGCTGCACTGCTTTCTCAATCACTTTGACCAGACTTTATAAAATACAGATGATTTCTATTCTATAATTCTCTCAATAAAGTTCTGTTACAGGTGGTGTCTAATGAACATTAACCATTTCAGTGCCACGTTCTTTTAACCTCTGACCCTTATTGATACAGGCCACTCGCTTTCAGACGTGGTCTTTACACGCTTTAATTTCCTTTCTCCCAAAAAAGTCACAGCTGGTGTTGTCTAGGAAAAATTCACCTTCGTGTTTTAACCTCTTGAAAGAAAGTGTTGAGTCTGATACGTAATTAGTTTTATTTTACTTCAGATTTACAAACCATTCATTGTGATATGACTTACGCAGTGGATTATGCTACCATTGTTCTCAAAAAGTCCTAGTTCATAAGGTGTCAGAGCTCAATACAAGCCTTGAGGTTCTTGTGATGAAAGGCGCTATATAAATGTAAATTAAATAAATAAATATAGTGTATCTAAACTAACCTGTGCATTGGTTTTTGGGGACTGCATCCCTTAGAAAAGGTTGCCACTGTAATTTGTACAGTCATTTTGCCCATTCCATATTTCTTATGTATTGCCATCTCTCTGGGCTCACAATGTTATGCTTTTACTATGGGAAACATTATAAGGGGTTTGGATAAAAGCCTGTTTTTCACTGAACGGATATGTCTGCACTCCTGTGGCACAAATGCTGTAGATTTACACCTGCATGGCTTGTGAGTGCACCGCTGCTGATTTTTATTCTAATCTCTCTGTTATGATTTCAGGGTCGGTGTGAAGGAGCACAGATCGACCCCTGGGAAGATGCTGATTTTAATATATACAAAGTCACTGACCGCTTTGGCTTCCTGCAGTAAGTGCTTTTCAGTTATTCAGACGATGAATCAGTTTGTGTACAGATAAATGGTGTTATCTCGTGGAAGTGCTTTGTATTTTTCAATGCGGAACTAATTCATGACTCTCTTTTGTTTTGCCCTTTAGTGATGAGGGGCTGCCGACACCGAGTGCACTGGAGGAGAAGGTAGGAGTCGCCTCAGCAGTTCTGTTTTAATTTAGTACATTAAAGTGTTACAGATTACCCTGTAAAGTGGACATGAAACACATTATCCTGTTGTCTGTATTGCAGAGTTATATTTTTAAACATATACACTTGAAATTAGTATTCACACATCTATAAATTAACTGGGCAATACATTTCTCAACATTTACTCAGGAGCGTTCACCGGGAGAAAAAATAAATACTCTAAGGATCACAGTGTGTCCAGTTCATGCTCCCTCCTGCAACAATGACAGTTTTTTGTTCCCACAATATATGCTGCTCATTTCCACCAGAGTGTGTGAATAAAAAAAATCCAAACAATCGCTATAATGTTGGAAAAATAAAATTGCCGCTATTTGGGCAACATGGGATACAGCAAAGGTAAAGTAATATGTTTCTTGTAAACACTGCAGGGGGGGTCTGGAACACTTTTAATGCAAAAAGAGAACTGAAAAGAACTTACTTTAAATCATCCACCTTTCTTATTTTTCAATTTTTAACTGTTTAATATCCTATTAGGTTTTTTTGTATACTTTTTTATTGATGTTTACCACAAGAAAAGCTTAGTTAGTAAGCTTGGTAAATAATTGTCTAGCAGAAACACAATGTAGAATTACTTATTAGTTAGGCAGCAATTGCGAATTTTCTGAAAAACCTTAATTCAGCAACACTTTGTTATTCCTGCCACCAGAAGAACATTTAATAATTCATTAAAATAACAGCAGGGGTTACATAAACCCCCTTGCAAAATGTATTTGTGACCTTGACCTTGACCTGCTATATTGAGATCATGTGACTGTTTTAAATGTCGTCTGTACAGACAGAGTTATTGTCTTAATGTACAGGAGGTATCCTCTGAACAGTACATGTTTCAGTGCCCCAATGTTTAAAGGTACAGAATGAATGATACACTTTCAAACAGTGTCTTTACAGTTTGTACATTGATGTAGTCATAAGATTTTCTCAATAAAATTCCAATGCAGGTAGTGGTCAGTAGAATAAACCATTTCACTCCCACATTGTTTTATATTTATAAATTGTTGTAGTGTGGCCGTGTGCAGTGGTAAAGATTCTTGAAACACAATATTGATGATGTTTCAACAAGTTTTATTTACAAAACAACAAAATCTGTCTCTTCTTGGAGAACTAAATACACTTTTCAAATAAACCCCTACCTACAACAGGACAGCTAAGCCGTTTTTTCTGTGATTTTTACCAATTTGTAAACCTTTTTTTACTCTACACTCTGCCACGCCACGCCACTCTCGTCTTTCTCCTTCTTACTCCCCACCCAGAGCTACAAAAATTGAGGCTTTTTATACTATAGATTTAATTGCTTAACAATTCATTTGTTTCACTTTTTACATGCTGTCACTTAACTGCCCAGTTTAAACATGTTCAATAAAAGAAAACGAGAAAACAAGGGAATAATAAAATTACTGTACCATTAAAAAGGTAAAACCAGATTTTTTCCCCGACCCCCAGTTTGTGTCTGCACTTTATCGGGTCAGTAGTATATGTGCAGCGCTGTACTGTGGTGTTTTGACACACTGATTCATATATTAACAAATGCAACATTAACAGGACTGTATAATCGTTTGATACAGAGTAGTGAATCATTATAGTTGGAAGTGTACAAGTAATGTACCAGTAGTGTAAATGAATATTTACATTAATATTATAACAAATATTTCCAATCAGAGATTCTTGCTGGATTGATCATCTCCTGTGCCCTTAAAAAAGGGTGGGTGTTTTGTGGGGCATTTGTAAGCACTTGTTAACAGCAGGCTATATTGATTTTAGTTCAATAACTGTAACTCCTGTTTGAACGAGTGTGGACAATCAACTGCAAACCATGTGCAGTTTAGCAACGCTCTGACAAAATCCACAATTGCCTTTAAATCCTCAGCGCTTCCTGCTGTTTTGTTAAAATGCATTTTCTGATGAAGTGCAGCTAAAGTAGTAAAAAAAAACAGGATTGCAAAGCTGTGACATTTTTGCGTTATCGCTCTGCAACAATATTTCAACAGGTAAATAGCTGGTTTTGGCTACCACTGTAGTGTTTAAAGTAATGGATGTACTAATGTGTAACTCTAGTTTTAGTCTATTTACAGTCAGATTTAAATCCAGTTTTATGTCTTGTGTTTAAGCAAAAACAGCAAGAGATTGAAAGAGTGGACAAATGGCTGAAAATGATAAAGAAATGGGATAAATACAGAAACAGTGAGAAGGTAAGAATGATAAACGTTGAAACGTTTGTCACTGGATGTATTTAGTGTCTTTAGCATTTCTAAAATTAGCACTGTTGAGTGGATGAAAGTAAAACATGAAATCACTGAAATGACTGAAAATGACACTGTATAAGGTATAAACAAAAGAGCAATACAGATTATCCCTTATAAAAGTGTACCACAGTAAAAGTATAGCAAAATGTAATAAAGCGAAGTGAAAGCATGGCAAAGCAAAAGTTAGCATTGTAAAGACCAGATGAGTATGGTAAAGCATATTGTAAAACATGCCAAACCAAGGTAAACTATGTTTAATACATGGGGGGGAAGCATGGGAAAACTGCAAAATGATAGTGGTAAACTTTTATAAAGGATCCCCAGCACAGGGCTAAAGTAGAGATGAACTGTAAGTAATAGAGCTGACCTACCACTGGAAACACTTGATAATTCATTTGGCTACGGCTGCTTGTGTTGAATATTATAAGTGGGCTTCTGTTTATCTGCAGTCATCTCAGAATCTCGGTTTATTTTTCCCTTGTTCTTGTATATCATACATAACTATTGATTTTAGAAATACTAAAAGAAACATAGTAAATTAAATGACAAACATTTCAACTAGAAGTCTTTTCAGTGTCTTAATGTTGGAATGGTTTGAGATTCACTACCTACAACCGTGGATTGTGGATGATCTCTTAATGGTCACATTAAGAGGAGTGGGTGTGTGCTGATTATCCACTAAATGGGGCATTAAGCTTCCAGAAGTAAAAAATAAATTACATAAAAAATGCAGACGAATTAGAAAAGTTGGTAAGAGGGTAGAATAAAATGAACAACTTCTTATACGGTAAAGAACAGATATCCTAAAAATTGTGTACACCATTTCCTTGTTACTGTACTGCAGAGCCTTCAATAATGTCATCACTTTGTCAGCTTGCTGCAGTCATAAAATATGCACCATATAGTGTCATTGATCCATGTGTATCGCCTCTCAGATGATGCGGAGAGTCTATAAGGGAATTCCCCTGCATCTACGAGGTCAGGTCTGGTCTGTGCTGCTCGATGTGGAGAAACTAAAGAATGAAAACACAGGAAAATACGAGGTAAGAGAAATGACAACAGCTTGTAAAGAATTCAAGGATAGCTGGTGCTACAACACTGTGACGTTTAAATTCAAATCTTTGAAATGTAAAAACACAAAACCAAACATTTAAATAGGTTTGTGTCTAAGATAATAAAATCAAGACTAAAGTATTTTATGTTTCCAGGGTAGTAGTTTTCTGCCTTTTACACCAGTGTGCCAGAAGGAACAGTGTCTATTCTTTTAGTTTGATTTGCTGCAATGCAGAACTAGGTTTTATTTATGGAAGTGTTTGTAGCTAACTAAATCATTTCATAACTCTTACCTGACGTGCACTTCCAGTGGGGCTTTTTGTGTTATCAATGTGACAAGTTGAACTGAACTAAGGCTATTTGAGCTGGTCTTCAGTAGATAGGCTTGTGGCTATAAAACTCACTCTGCTTAAACCTTTTTAAAAAGACGTTTCAATGATGTGATGAAAAACAGAAACAAGACAAGAAATGAAAACCAAATGAAATCCAAATCTTTTTTTTTTTTAAACCCTTTAATTCCTGCCTTCCTACCTTGTCATTTGACTATTGTCTTTTTAAAAGATACTAATTTGAAATAAGGTGCTGACATTGTAAGACTCCAGCAATGTAGATAAAAGAAAAGCATGCCGCTCATGTATGACATGTCATCAGCTTAAGCTCTTAATGCCTCTGTTGGCCTAACAGGTTACAGAATGTATTATATTATAATGTATTATACTCCCTCATCCTGAGGATGTGTCGTATCAGGACATTTGACTACCTATGTAACTGTGTACAGGACAGAGGAACAAAATGACAAACACCTGCAATATGTAACACACACATTTGTGTACACGGACTGTACGCTTTATTCATATAATATATGGTATGCATATACTTGAATCCCTGAAATGTAATTATACTATATTATACTGTATAAAACTACAAATCAGTGATATATAGAAGCTGTATCTCCCCAATGCAAGTCACTTTGTCCCAAAAGGAATGGTTATGTAGCCCTGATTTTGAGAATCAATTATTCAGGTAGTTTTTAGGTGGCATCAATGGTAGGAAAATTATTCAAATATAAGTTTTAGAAATATATTACTATTAGAACAAACTGCTTAACAGTTTGTACAAGCCTCGAGTGAAAATTCCAACTCGTGCAAACAGAAGGCAGTCTTTGTTTAACTATTTTGTGAAGAAGCTCTGGCCGCTTTGTAGATTGAGAGAAAAACGCAGCTGTTCCTTCCAAATTTTTGAAAAATAGCCTGCATTCCCTAATATGCTGCAAAACTAAGGACACGATTTTAAACATGTGCACAGCAGTGAACAAAAAGTGCAGAACTTTTCACACACACGTTTCTGAAGTCCACTTTCTTCGCGTGCCATTACTCCTGCACCATCATATCTCTGAGCAACCAACTCATAGTTCTTCTGGCACACTGCATCAGCATGCAGGAAAGGGGCAGCTGCAGTCCGACTGTCGGTAACATCAGTAAAACCAACAAAGTGTTCCACAACATCACTGTCACATAACGCAGTACAGTTGAAAGCTAGATCTGAGGGTTCATCAAGTAGAATAGCAACAAATGGTGCCTCCTCATTTTCTTTGGCAATGGCATTAAGTTGGACATTACTCACTGCTTCGATTAGGTCATTCTGAATCTTGTTTGATGTCCCAGAAAAAACAGTTAAGGTTTCCAAATGCTGTTCCAGTAAAGGGTCAAACTCACTGACTAGCTGTAAGGTTTCGACATAATTTCCACGATTCAGGGAGTCATCCGATTCGTCGTGCCCACGAAAGGCCATCTCTTGTTCTCCGAGATGACATATAACACGTCTTTGCAAAATCCCAATAAGGGAGCCTCTTATCAAATCAAAAAGCCAGCTCTCTGGGAATCCGCTTAAATGCTTATGAGCCGCTGTAGGCGCAGAGCTGGCAGATGGTAGGGCTTGCACAATAGGCTTGTCTGATTAGGAGCAGGATCTGTTTAATGTAATAGGCATGTGTCAGATTCTTTCACAGCAGATTAGAGTGTGGCAGGTAGGATCAGATGCACTCAGGTAGGCGAGAAGGGAGATTGCACAGCATATTGTATACAGCGATGACCAAACATTTTGCATCACCCTATAGAATTAACTCATTTTGCTTCATAAAGTCAATTGAAACCTGCTGAATAATGTTACGTTAACATATTGAATTACATATTGCTTTGTAGTTTTCTAGATACTTAACGAAAAACTGACAACAATTAAAAAATGTGACATTTAAAAATCTAACATTATCTGTATTACTATTATGGCTTTGGGTAGATTTTTGCATGATTATTTTGTACTTTCTTTGATTACATGATGTTAAATAAAATATCTAAATTATGTTCATATCGTTCATGTCTAAAGTTGTAGGTGATGCAAAACCTTTGGCCATAGCTGTATAATACTAAACATATCAACTACCTGTTTTTAGGTACAGTTTTATGTACATAGGTTGAACAAAAAATGATACATATCCCGTAACATAAAACATAATTTGTGACAGAAAAAGAGAGAACTGATTATCCAATTGTGATAAAACTTGGTGAGGATATTCTTTACCATAAAATACTATAAAGCATATCAGAATCTAGGGATTTATGGAGGCACCTCTCTATCTTCATATATGAATGCTTGTCACCCTTTTACTTCACCATACTGTGGTGATCTACTTGAACATGTTGCTCTGATGTTATATTTATTGTGAGTGTTACTGAGAGTATTGTTTTTATATACAATACGTCCTTTAAAGTGATTGTCGTTAAGAAATGATTTCCTTAAATCGAACATATCGGTCGGAAGACGTTGGGTCAGACAGCACATCCCCTGTCTTGCCATTTGGCCTCTCTCTCTAGCTCCCTGTGCCTTCTCGAAGTGCATGGAAGCTATCCTGGCCCCTTTGACACTCAAAGGCATCAGAGTGCTCAATTATCTGGACAACTGGCTCCTTTGTGCCCAGTCTCCAGCACAGGCAGATGCCCACACGGGACTTGTCAATGGTTGGGCCTTATGGTGAATCATCTGGAGCCAGCTCACGCCTTCTCAGACAGCCTTCTATCTAGGAGTGTGCGTCGACTCCAGGTCCATACTGACCACTGTCGGACAGCAGAGTGCAGAGAACAGCTGTCTGTTTAGGATCTCTTTCATCTCATCGCACTCATGGTACTGACGTTCCAGAATCCTCTGGGTTTGATGGCAGCAGCTTCCTAGACCCTTCCAAAAATAAATAAAAAAGGCAAACCATGTAAAACCTCTAAATTACTGTGGTAAACTTTTATAAGGGTAACACTACAAACCGGTATCTACAGTATCAAAAACACATTATGGCACTGTAGAGAGTCCAACAAAGAGCAACTAGACTGAATCTATTTAGCTTAGAACAAAGGGGAACTTGATTTAAAGTCCTTAATGTTAAAAGGAGTTGGAAATTCGGTGGACATTGACAGAGGGTGGTGAGGGTAAAGAATGGGTTGCATAGTCATGTTGATGATGCTGAATCACTGAGATCCTTTAAGACCCAGGTTGACAAAGTTTTGAAATCAGTCAGCTACTCGGAAGCGAATGAGCATAGATGGGCTGAATGACCTCCTCTTGTTTACACATTTTATTATGTTCTTCCGTATCATGGTTCAGATGGAAAAGACTGCACTACCCAAGCTCATACTGTGGTTTAGAATCATCATATAAACTGCAACTCTGTTTTGTTCCACAGAAAATGAAACAGCAAGCCAGGCACCACTCCACAGAAATCAAACAGATAGATCTGGATGTGAACCGCACCTTTAGAAACCACATCATGTTCAGGGATCGCTTTGGAGTGAAGTAAGTAAAAATGGATACTGTGACAAGCAGTGTCTCGTCACTGGCTTCTTGGAGGCATGTGCATGTTCGGACGCTCCATCTGGACCTTGCTACCTGCTGTGTTTGGTTGTGAGTTAAAGCAGCGGGGGGATTGACCAGCTGGGATCCCTAACCAGCAGGTGGGTGTGGTAAAGCAGGGGGGGATTGATCCCTAACCAGCAGGTGGGTGTGGTAAAGCAGGGGGGGATTGATCCCTAACCAGCAGGTGGGTGTAGTAAAGCAGGGGGGGATTGATCCCTAACCAGCAGGTGGGTGTAGTAAAGCAGGGGGGGATTGATCCCTGACCAGCAGGTGGGTGTAGTAAAGCAGGGGGGGATTGATCCCTGACCAGCAGGTGGGTGTGGTAAAGCAGGGGGGGATTGATCCCTAACCAGCAGGTGGGTGTAGTAAAGCAGGGGGGGATTGATCCCTGACCAGCAGGTGGGTGTAGTAAAGCAGGGGGGGATTGATCCCTGACCAGCAGCTGGGTGTGTCCAGTTGGAGCGTCTCACTACAAAAGGGAAGTGCCGACAAACTATCGAGGCTGGCAGCCAAGGTACGATCACCTTACAAACAAAGTCAGACAAACCTTTTTGCAGAACCTTGGGTAACAGAGAAAATAACTACTACGAACCACCAAGTGTGGTTATAGTTTTCCCCCTTAGTAACAGGGATTAATTAGTTAGGGGATTCTAAAATCCCAAAACAGTGGAATTTTGTGAGTGTGTGTCAGCGTAGGACCTCATTGTATAGCAGTGTTTTGTTTTCAACCTTTTTGTACTTTCTATTATTTTACACTCAGCGCCTGTACTGTCGGCCGCAGCGAGTGCCATTGTTGGTACCAGCACCTTGGTTGTTTACTTTCTGGACTTCTGTACTGTAAGGAATAAATCCTGAGCAGTGTTTCAAACACAACTTCTGTGTCTGTCTGTTCTGTCAGCAGATTTACCCACACCCCTACCCACTTCTCCTGTCACAGATACTTTAAAGGGATGCTTAAGAAATAGAACATTAAGGCTGTAAGGACCTTATTTATAAAGTGTTTACTCTGGTCATAAAATTATTCTTATTTTTTGAAAGAGGTATAACACTTTTTACAAAATAAGAACCAAACAACTAACTAATGTAATCCAAGTTTCTTATTTTATAACATTTAACATGAATTTTTCATTTAAAAAAGGGATTCAAGAATGAGGAAAGACTTTGAAAATACGGACAAAAGGTTAAACATTTAAATGGTAAACGAAAATCTAAATGGCATTGTGTTTTACTAAACATTTAATTGAAAATTCTAAGTAAATACTAAATCAAGTCTACTTTGTCATTGGAAATAAGTTTGAGTTTAAATGACCATTTAGACAGACTTTAATCTGTTAAACATAGATTCACAGCCTTATATAAGGTAAGTAAATTCATAACAATTTACCCTGTTATGTTATCATTCATTGTGCAATGTTGATAAGAAGATACAGCTTTGTGTAAATTGTATGTTTTAATCCTGAAGCATGCATTTTGCTGTACTGTGCTTATATTCCCTTTCACTCGACCTGGAGACAAACACTCACTAAAACATTTGCCATGTAATCCGCAGCAGCTGTTAGAATGACCTGCCTCTCCCCTTGCTCTTAGCGCTACACTGAACAGTATTGCAGATTTATTCTTTTCTATTTCAGGGAACCAGGGTTATGGTAATAACCTAATGTTATTTTTTTTTACTCCAGGTCAATATTATGGACAGATATACAAAGTACAAAATGCATGTTTTAGGATTCAAATATTGGACGTCATATCATTCTTCTTATGAACTAGAATATGACCCTAAACAATGAATGAAAGCAAAATAAGTGTTTGTTGATTTATTTACTAAACTTCAGTGTGTTTAAAAATAATTATCTCTGTAAATAAAACAGTTTTATTAGAAGTGCCACAAATAAACACAATAAAGTTTGGGGAAATTGCAAATAAGGTATTTATTAGTTTTCTAGGAAATGTAGCAGCTCACCTGCAATGTTCAGTTGTAAAATAAACTGATCAGGTAAAGCTAGCAAAGTTACCCTGTATCAGGCCTACAGTATGTTTAACAGACAATTTTTTTTGTATAAAACAGTATTTTCACTTACTCAAGCAGGCCACATTTATTATGCAAATTGGTAAAAACAGACCTATAGCTTTTGCCGCGTTTCCTACAGACTTCTTTTTCCTAGAATGCATGTTTTGTAATTTAAGAAAAAATATTTAGCCTTTTCACAAAGATAAAAAAATATATTTTTTATAAATTAATAAAATGTTTATAAACTAGTTAACAGTTAAACAAACCCCCCCAAAAAAATACATACTAAAAAAAATGTAGGCTTTTAAAGAGCCTATTTATAATTTGAGTATTTGAGGATTTTAGCTGAAATTCATACTATGAATGTTTTGTGCTATGACCTTCAGTTTAGTGCACAGAGCCGTCAGACAAAGTGCTAAACAAAAATCATCAGCAACTTCCTTTACATCGGTGCATGGTCTTCCTGTAACTAAATACAGCCTCTTATGGTTTACAGGAGAGGCGATATGCTCTTGAACAGTGTTTATGTGCTAATTTTAAATCTCTAGTCTTTAGATTGTACGATTAGTAGCAAACAGTAAGGTAGCTGCACAACAAAGGGGGGCATTGCTACCTGTGCTAGTGCTAATAATTAAAATTGATGTTTAAAGATTGGTCCTTCAAGGTCTTAGATATTAAAATCTCAATGCCATGAGCTACTGGAAACAGCTACCATTTCCTGTTGTGTTTACCATTCAGGTAAAACAGTACCTGAAGATGCAGTTGGAATTTAAGTGGGGAAGTAATTAATGATTTCATCTAATTTATAACTTATTGTCTTTGGTTCTGGTTTTTATTCCTTACTTAATCTTAAAAGGAGTTGATAAAGTTAGCCTTAACCACCACTTTTAAGCACAGAAACCGGTACCTTAAGACACATTTGGAATTTAAGTGGGGATGGACTTAGGACAAAGTGTTACACTTTAGACAGAGAGTGGTTATGTTATCGAATGGGCTACCTTGTCATGTTATTGATGCTGAGATCCTTTAAGACCCGACTTGACTGCTTTTTAAGATCAGTCAGCTACTAGGAAGCAAACAAGCATAGATGGGCTAAATGGCCTCCTCTTGTTTGTACGTTTGTTCTTATGTGATGTAGAAAGAGGGCTGAGAACACTGGAAGGCCACTTGTAGCACATACTTTGGTGGATATGAGCAGTCCCACAAATGACTGAATCATTTGTTATGCAATAAATATACTACTGACAACTCCATATTTCAAGTCATTTTAAGCAATGGTAGAAAAGACCGTACAACAGACTTTAATAGAGGGCTGGTAGTAGGACATGTTCTTCCATATCCAATGCAGACAGATATTATTGATATTACTCAATGATCTGTCTCAAAAGTGATGACAACAGATGACTAGAGATTTCCATCCCCAGCTAGTGATATGTGACCATTCTTCAAAGTGTATTCAGTGGCCCTACACCATATCAGCATTGGTATGTCAACTCCTGTATAACATGTCCCTAGATTTCTGTTAAGAAACAGCCGATTGTAACAAGGTTCATCTTCATCTCTCTACAGGCAGCAGGCACTGTTTGATGTCTTGGCAGCTTACTCCGTTTACAACACAGTGAGTTATTTCTGAAATATTACAGCATGTGTATTAAACACTGTGGGAGACTCACAGTATGTTGGTGATTCAGATGTTCAGATACACAGCAAAGAGTGAATCGTTACTGGAGGTAAGGTTACTAGACTTTAACTGTGAGGAACAGAAATCAAGATTCTAGTAAAAAATCTATACTTTTGAGGGACATGAGTGCCACTCACTGACACATCTCACTTTCCACTGCTGTTTGTTTTCCAATTCAGAAAGCAGAACTAATGTAGAATTTGACTTTTCTACTGAAATGCTTTTTAAAAGTTACATTTATTATTTGTACTGTTATAGTTACAGGAGATTAAAGGCTAAGGCGGACTTTCATGAATTACTCCATTAGCTCAGATATGTTGAAAAAACTTTTAAACACTCAACGGTGCTACATTTAGAAATACTACCCTAACTTAATAGGTTCAGTGGCAATCATTTTGACAAGAATTATTTTAAAAAAAGTGTTTGTCATATGATTTAGTCATTTCTTTTAGTACTTCTGAAAACTAGAAATATACAATTTAAGAAAACCTTGAATTCAATTTTATTTGAAGTATTGTTACTTCAGAATTGTGCTAATGAAACTTTAGCTGTGTGATATTCCCTCTTATTCTTTATCTATTGATTCTGTAGAAGAAATTAAACGTATAATTTATCATTTACAACAGAGCTGTCCAACCTGTTTGGCTTTGATTATTAGAACTAAATCGCTAACTGAACAGATCCAAAGAAGTGCTAGTATTTTTGTGTCATGTTTAAACAGAACATAGCTGTTGCTGCATTTTGACTGTAGTCTTTTTCCAACCCATAAAGATCCTTGAATGGTATTCTCCACTTCTTCATGAAACTACATGGGGGGGCTTAGTGAGACATACAGGGTTCAAGTCATCTGTTGGACAGCCCTGGTGTCTATATAAAACAATAGCACAGCATGTTTTGTAAAAACTATTGGAAATGCTTCATTTATTTTTGCCAGCCTAAATGATTCTCTTTGAATATATTCACTGCAGGAGGTGAGCTACTGTCAAGGAATGAGTCAAATTGCAGCCATCCTTCTGATGTATCTCAATGAAGAGGATGCTTTCTGGGCGTTGTCACAGCTGCTGACAAATCAGAAACACGCAATGCATGGTAAGAAAGAAGAGAATCCCCCGAAAATACTGATGTCAAATTCACCCATTAAAGTGGTTAAAGCTAATTAAATCATTCCCTAGATACTGACTGTGACAGGGCAGAGAGATTCCGTTTTTTGATGTGTGTGTGTTTGTTTAAACCGTTTGTTTTGTTAAATATGAAAAGTGCACCAAAGGGCTGAATTGCAGTCTGCCACCTCTGGGTTTGTTATTTCTGCCACTGGCCAGCCTTGACCACGATGCTTCAATATGCCACACAGACCTTTTGATGGTTATCATCAAAAAGTGTAATTTTCATTGTGTAAGCGGGACTTGTCATATGTGAGAGAATCCGTTACCCAGTTACATATCGAATTTCACAACACAGTAGAGCAATATTATTTTGAAGAACGTCGGTATTGCATGACTTCTGGCAGTGCAGGAATCGAGATTGGATTTAAGAAGCTCCTAACGATCAAAATTCTTTGCTCTCTTTATTTCAACTTTATTCATGCTTCAGGCTTCATTCACACTGGGTCCGTTTCGAATGGACTCGTTTCGTTTGAAACAATGTATCAATGTGCTTGTTGTTCACACATATCTGCGAGCAAAGGGACTGAGTTTGTTTGGATGCGAGCTAAAGTGTTTTTTTTTGGTTTTTTTTGGTCCTTTTCGATTTTTTTCCAGGACCGAGTTAGTTTGTGTTCACAATGCAGTTTGCAGGTGCACTTGGCCCGTTTATATGGTCTGTGAACCAGATGTTTACAATACCCTGCGAGGTATCTTGAAGGATGGCAGCTTTGATGTATTGCTGTAGTTTTTAAAAGCGTGTTTTAGATTCTTCATACTGGTGTGGAAGATGGCACTGGGGGAGCACTTCGCTAATTTAATTAATACATTTCTCGAATGTAGGAAAATAGGCTGAACACAGAGACAATCCCAGTATTCCCAGGTAACCCTAATGTAGTTCCCAGAGACATTTAGTTTTTTGCTCTACTTATTTCCTCAGAATATGAACTAATCTATGTGCAAAATGTTTACTTCCTTGTATAGTTTGTTTCCTATGTGCAAAAGGAGCCCAGCTGTGCACATTGAGGTTTAACAAGCGAACCAGGTGCGTTTGCCAATCGGACCGAGACCACCTCTTTAGGTCAAAGCTGCTTGTATGAGCCCCCACTGCATCAGCCACGAAGACCCCACCCCCGAGGGTATAAGGTGTCGCAAGCAGGAGGGATCAGGGCCATCTTCTCTTTAGCCTTGCCTGAGAAGGAGCAACTGCGTCTGAGCGTCATGGTTGTTTTGTGAAAAATATTCACGCTTCTAGTATATGTCATACTTTATTCTGCACCTTTAGCCCTCGTTTATGGTTACTTTTCACCGCGGCCTTGTGCATCGGTGGAACCTCCATTTCCCCCCTCTGGGTTAACTCCATGCTCTTCCACTCCTTGCTCCTGCGCTCCTGTGGAACCTTTTCTTCTATTTCTCTTCATTAGGGAAAAAAAAAGGAAATACAATATTTGTATGGTTACTGGTTCTCGGACTGGTCCAGCCTATGGCATCCCAACCCAGCGAGCCCTGAGCGGGTGCAACTAAGCCAGCTCGGTCTCTCGGATGAGGTTATTGCAACCCTCCAGAATGCCAGGGCCGCTTCTACGCGTTCCCAGTACGAGTTTAAATGGGGTTTTCCAGGTTTGGTGTGTCTCGTGGGCTGGACCCCATGTGGTCCAGTGGTTAAAGAAAAGGGCTTATAACCGGGAGGTCCCCAGTTCAAATCCCACCTCAGCCACTGACTCATTGTGTGACCCTGAGCAAGTCACTTAACCTCCTTGTGCTCCATCTTTCGGGTGAGACATAATTGTAAGTGACTCTGCAGCTGATGCATAGTTCACACACCCTAGTCTCTGTAAGTCGCCTTGGATAAAGGCGTCTGCTAAATAAACAAATAATAATGCTGCAATTGCAGGACCTTTTTAACAAGGGTAAATATCCCTCTACTCTTTAAGGTCTTCCTGGCAGTTACTTCAGCTTGCCATATTTAAAATACTCTGTCTCCCCAGGAGATCACTTCCTGGCAGGACAGTTTTTGAAGGGAGCTCGGAGGTTGCATCCTCCTAGGAAGGACCTTGTACCTCGCTTCTGGTTGAAGATGGTGCTTAACGCACTTACAAAACCACTATTCAAGCGAGCCCCTGCATTCAGCAGAGCTGAAATATTTATCTTTAAAGGCGGTTTTCCTACAAGCAATCACCTCTGTGAAGCGAGTAGGTGAAATGCAAGCATTTTTCATTGCTAAAGCCTGCCTGTTTTTCACAGAGACCAGGACTAAGGTCACGCTCCGTACTAACCCTGCTTTCCTCCCTAAAAGCATCTCTGCTTTTCATGTCAACCAGTCAATGGAGTTGGAGCCTTTTCATCCACCATCTTTTCAATCTGACAGTAAGAGGGCATTAGCGTACTATGTTGACCGGACTCAGGGTTGACGTCAAACACAGCAGCTCTTTATCTGCTATGTTCCATGGACAAGCCCTGTCCAAACAGCAGCTGTCAAAGAGTTCTCAGGGCAGCCACCCAGTCTACCATTTGACACACATATACCATAGTGTGGGTTTAACCTACATTTTGTCTCTAGTTTCTGTACACTAGATGTCATGGATTCCTGAAAAACCCTGGGTTCTTACACCAGTGCTAAAGGTAGCTGTTCAGTCTACATTTTGCAGGTGCAGGTTCTCCCCACAAATTTTTTTTTGTTTTTGTTTCAGTGGACCATATGTCATGGGTCCTCAAAACCTAGGTTTTGGGACCAGAGTGCTAAGGACAGCCTCTCAGTCTACCCCTTTATAACACATCTGCAAGTCCTACACTATCCCAATCGGTAATGGAATAACATTGCGTACTTAAAAGGGAACGTTATGTTATATATTATAGCCCTGGTTCCCTGAAATAGAAATGTTACCTATTACCTTTCGAGGTAGCTGCGCTGACTCCAACACAGTGGGCTTGAATAGAAATTGGCGCAGATCCCTTCTGCTAATGGCACCTTATCCCCTCGGGGGTGGGGTCTCCATGCCTGACGCAGAGGGGGCTCTCCGAGCAGCTTTGTCATATGTACTCAGATCAATCGGGCTACACAGAGGTATATCCCAATCGGTAATGCAATAGCATTTCTATTTCAGGAAACGGTTTACAGTATTCTAAAATGTTATAGTGTATGTGTGATTGCTTGATCTGTAAGCAGTTTGTTTAGTCAAATTTAATATATCTTGATGTGATCCCCCAGAGAAACAATTGCAGTTGCTTGGAGTAACATGAAAGAACATTTCTTCACCGAGCATGCCAATGTTGCTTGCTTGCTTGCATACTAATAGAGATTACAAAGAAACAATTGTGTTGTTTTTTTTTTTTTTTTACTGTGACTATTTTGTCTTCGTCCCAGGTTACATGCTGTTGTATCTTTTTTTCCTCATAGGGTTTTTTATTCCTGGATTCCACAAGCTTCTGCGGTTTCAAGCACACCACGACCAGATACTATCCAGACTGATTCCCAAGCTGAAGAAGCACTTGGTAATGGTTGTGTTTTGTCAATTTTGTATCTGAGTTTTATAAATGATTTATTCACAGAAATAAATTGTTTTCAGTACTTTAAAGTAATTGTAGCTAATAAAGTAAATCTTACCTGCTGTGCACTTCCATTAGCTACATATGACTCACATGTGCAGTTTAATAATTTACAGGTATTTTTATTTTAAAACATGATAGCCAGGACTACTTTTGGTTAAAGAATGTTTTAATTTCCCATGCCTTATTCCTAGGACATCTGTTACACTTGCACATCCTGGGTCACTACACCCACCAGGGTGGTCTGGGTCGAAGCAGTCTATTGGATGAAAGCATGTCAGTCAATAGGGGGAAGCAGCTGGTGGGTAATTGCTTTAACCAAGTGTAGTACCAGATGTCATGTTTTAAAATAAATGTAACTGGAGCATGCCTTCATTTTTAAATTTTTATTTATTTATTTATTTTTTTCCCTACAAATGCTTTGAATTCGTTCATAGATCTTTTCCAAGGCTTATAGGCCAGCTTGCTTCCAGTTTAGCAGGAGCAGCATCTAACCAACACAGGTCAAGGTCTCACTGTACTTCACAGGGGACTGTCATTACTTTTGAGTAGCTGGTGAATTTAAGGCTGGATAACTGTAAAGGCCGGTTCCCTTTCAAGTACGAAATAAAACCATTACCAAATGGGTATTTACCTCCTAAAGACCCGAATCCTGAATATTGTATACCAAAGCTGCTCAACCTGTGACACAGTCATGCCCTCCCCCGAGGGCACAAAAGTACTGCGCTCACAGATCTCAGCACCATTTTTCCTTTCAAGGCTTTCAGGAGGTAACAGCTCTGCTGCAAAAGCAGGCTATTCGCAGTATACACCCCCTCAACTTGGAGGAAGGGTTCTACTCTAGGTAGTTCCTAGTGCCCAAGCGGGATGGTGGCCTCAGGTCGCCCAACCTCAACGTCAACCTGCATCTGAGCCAAAGGAGGTTCAAAATTTTGACAATGCAACAGCTGTTGCAGTCAATCAGGCCAGCGACTGGTTCACCACGGTGGACCTCACACCCCCATAAGACCAGCGCACAGGAAGTACCTGTGGTTCACCTTTCAGGGAACAGCGTACGAGTTCCGTATCTTGCCATTTGGCCTCTCCCTAGCTCCCCGTGCCTGCTCGAAGTGCATGAAAGCTATCTTGGCCCCATTGAGACTCAAAGGCATCAGAGTACTCGGTCATATGGATGGCTGGCTAATCTTCAACACAGGCAGAGGCTCACATGGAACTTGTCACCGGCCACCCTCAATGCTTGGGCTTTATGGTGACTCATGCAATGAGCCAGCTCACGCCTTCCAGACAGCCTCCTATCTAGGAGTGTGCTCGGCCTCCAGGTCCATGCTGGCCACTCTGTCGGACAGGAGAGTGCACTCACGGTAGTGACGTTGCAGAAACCTCTACCATTGGTTGCTTTTCATATATTTCAGAATACACATCAGGAATACCATTTGTATAACAGTGACCTCGTTTTCAGCCGATTTGACTGTGAAGCATCAGGCATAGGAGAACCAGTCATTTATCCAACATTTTTTATATTTCTGTACTTTTAAACCTTACTGACTTTGTATATAAGTAAAAAGAAATAGCTACAGCAGATACTGAATGTACCTTTCATGTATGTGAAACATACCATATAAGCAATTGTTATCTTTTAAATAGAATTAAAAGGCATACGAGTCTCTGTTTGGATGAGATGCTAATATTTCAAGCCACCTGGTCATGCTGTCGCTGTAATGAGTGCATGCTGTGGCGAGGTGCCGTTTTAGAAAAAGTTTAAATGTTGAACAAATCAAATACCACCACAGGAAGTCATAGAGCACCTGTTTTGTACTGACTGGTGGTACATGTGTTTTATTCATACAGTAGTAGCCTTCCTATTCTGTTACCTTACAGTTGTTTCAACCATTTTTACTATAAAAAATTATAGTAACACAGCAAATTATTCAAACATTTATAACCATAGTTGAGAATGCATAGGTCACTCTTATATGTTTACATACTGTATATAGAGAGAACCATTGCAGAATGCAGTTGTGATGAAACCTGTCTTTCCATCAGTGCGTATTTACATATTTACTATCTACCACCACTTGTCTCTCTAATTCCCTTTTCACTCCCCTAGTCTGCTTTTTAAGGTCTCTACAGGCCTCTCTATTCTATGTGTGAGGCTGCTCCCTTTGATTTAATAGAAAGATAACATTTTCTTTTATTTTTAATACCCACCTTAATAGATCGATTTATCCATCATGGTTTATTTTTCTTAAGTTTACCTTTTCTAATTTTTGGGATACATTTATCCTGCAATTGTAACATTTATATCCCTAAGTGTAATCCAATTGTTTTCAGCTTCATCTATTAGTATTCTATCCCAAGCTCCTGTTGCATTACTTTGTAATCTACTCTCCTGGAATTGTAAACCATTGTCTTTGATTTATGTTATTATTATTATTATTATTATTATTATTATTATTATTATTTATTTCTTAGCTGACGCCCTTATCCAGGGCGACTTACAATTGTTACAAGATATCACATTATTTTTACATACAATTACCCATTTATACAGTTGGGTTTTTACTGGAGCAATCTAGGTAAAGTACCTTGCTCAAGGGTACAGCAGCAGTGTCCCCGCTGGGATTTGAACCCACGACCCTCCGGTCAAGAGTCCAGAGCCCTAACCACTACTCTACACTGCTGCCCCGATTTATTTATTCATGTTCTGCCCTTGATTTATTTGCCACAAATTCTATCACATTATGGTCACTTATTCCTAGTGGTTCTGTTACCTGTAAGTTATGTATCCTTGCTTCATTGTTTGTTAATGATTAATTTTAATGAATTGTCAGAACTTGGGGCCTATAACAGACTCCCATTATTAAACATTTAGATTTGTTTTTATTTAATTTAATCCATATTGATTAATTGTTGTTGCCATTACTTTCCAGTATTCCCATTCTAAGTCATTTTTAATGTGTATTGCGACCCCTCCTCCATCTTTCCTAACTAACCTATATCCTTCCATGTTAAACTTGTCTCCATCATTTGGAGTTTACCAGGATTCTGTTATTCCTATGTCATAGTTATCCACATTGACTACGGCTTCTAATTCTAGAAAAGTATTTCGAATGCTTCTTGCATTTACATATAGGCATTTCAGTTTATGAACATTGGCAACAATTTGGTTGCACTTTGTTTGCTGTGTAGTTTGTAGTGTAGCTCCCATTGGTTCTATCCTCCCTGCCCCCCAACTTAACTGTCTCCCCAGTACACTGGATCCCCTCCTGTTCAGATGCAGCCCGGATCCCCACCTGTACAGGCCACGCCCCGTCGAGAAGGTTCCCCAGTGACCCATAAACCTGTGCCCCTTTTGGCTGCACCAGTTTATTAGCCACGTGTTAAAATTTCTAATCCTCGCTTGACTTCTTGACCCTGCGTGTGGCACCGCAGTATTTCCGAGAAAACTACCACAGAGGCTTTGCTTTTAATCCTTTTCCCTAGCTCTAGAAATGTATTTTGCAGAGCCTTCCGACTCTGTTTACCTATGTTGTTTTTTCTTACGTGAACAACGACAACTGGATCCTCCCCAGCCCATGCCAAGAGCCGGTCCACCCGTGTGGTGTTATCATGCACCCATGCCTGGTAAGGCCGTCTTGCCGAAGGGAGTAACCTAGTTCCTACCCGGTACTGACTGTTCACTCCCCCACCCCCCACCTCTATTTGAGGGCTACTGTTTGAACTAGTGTTTTTTGTTGTTTACATTCACTCGGTAGATGGTAGATGGTAGTTGTTGCAGTTACAATGGATGCAGTAGATGGATTATGCACACAAGCCAATCGCTCTGTAATAAAATAAGTAAACAGAATTAAATGAAAATAGACTTTTAGCTTTTGGTGGCGGTAGCCCTGTTCCTCCTTCTCCTCCCCCCTTGCTCTCTCTCGTTCTGGTTCTCACTTCCGCTTGCTCTCGCTCTCACTCTCACTCTGTCTCGTGTTCCTGCATCTGGACTGCACACATTACATCCTCTATTTCTGTCCTCTCAGAGCTATATAAATAGAAACTTCTCCTTGTATTGCGTTTGATTCACTCACATCCCTCCGCCTCTCCTAGCTCCGCTCTTGTTGCTACCCCTTTGGTACTGTCTGCCTCGTCCAACAGGCCAGGTGTTGGACCCTCAAGCCAAGCGGGTTTGAGACTTCTTTATTTCTGTGTATCGCATAATCATCAATAAAATATTCATTATTCACATTTCTGTGTTGTGGGGGTTTGTTCTGATCGACTGAATTCAAAATTAGAGCAATCAGTGAAAACAAAAAGGAGTAAATCTGAACCTCATATTCAGTGTATAGCAAGATTATTATACTCTCAACAATGCTAAATTTAGAATCACTAAAATGAACTAGATAGATTAAATGACACATGTTTCAGCTAGCCTTGAAGTAAAGAATGTCCTTACCAAATGTAATCACAATTGGATATATAGTTCCTAGATACTGGGGTTATACATGGTTCTCATGTTTCCCAAGAGCCACTAAAGGAAACCCCTTGTGAATTACTGGCGTGTAACTGTCTGTTTTGTTGTTGAATTTCCACAGCCACTGTGTCTCCGTAATAATCACTTACCAGCCCTCTTTTGAATTCTAGGACAAGGAGCAGATGTCTACAGGGATTTATACCACGAAATGGTTCCTCCAGTGTTTTATAGACAGGGTAAGTGTTTAATTATTCAAGTATATTGGATGTAAATATTATCTGATTTTTTTTTTCTCCGAATGTTGCTGTATTTCAAGGCTAAAAACCAAGCCTCTTCACCAGTATAACACCTAGTTCAGAGAATCTGTACCCCTAATTGAGTGTCTCTGCATACAAAGTGCTTTAAGGCCACCAGTTTAGATAAGACTGGAGAATGGAGATCATGCAAGTCTTTAATTACGCATCTCATCTGGGGTGGAAACCAGGACCAGAGGACACTGTTGGAAATTAAGTGGAGATAGATTTAGGATAGAGAGTAGGAGACTTCTTTACACATAGATGTGTAAGGTTTTGAAATCATCCAGGTATGAGGAAGCAGGTGAGCACTGATAGGCCAAATGGCCTCTCGTTTCTAAATCCAGTATTTAAATTGTAAATGACGCATAGTGAAATGGTGAATGTAAATGTGCCTTATAATTTAAATAGGGTTTGCAACTTAGTTTTGGGGTACCTGTTTCTTACCATAAAAATTGCATTTTTATAGAGTCCTTCAAAATTCAAAAGCAGCTCTTCATGCCAAATAAAGAAAAGCATGATAAAAAAAAAAGATATATGTTTAAATGAACCTTGTGAACCATGTCAGCACTCCAGATGCATTACACTGCACAGGAATTTCCAGAGCTGTGGAGCATGGCAGCTAAACATCCTGGCAGAACCACGGCTCTTTGCTGCGGCTAGCAGGGCCAAGACCAAACCCAACTTTGTTTTAACCTAGAATTTCATGTTTTATTTCAGTATTGTTTTCCAGTGCACATATAGCACTAATAATAATCTTACTATAATAAATAGTGCAAAGCTACAGTGGTCACTCTATGTACTAAAATACAATACCATTTTTTTAACCTACATCTTCATTGAAAATCTTAATTAAATTAATGAATTAATTAACAGGCAGCTCATTGGTTACTGACAGGGGAAAAGGCCCTGAGGGGGTGGGGACAATCTTACTCTCCTAATGGAGTGACCAAGAAAGTGCAAGACTGTCTGAAAGCAGAGATTGTACGTATTAAAGTACCAGATGTTTTAAAATATAGGCTTCTTTAAATAAAAACATTTCATACTTGTATAGTGAACAGATAGCGTGGACATTTTACAGTATTATTTTGTTAGCTTAAATCACTAAATTAATAGTTCAGAGAACCAAGAAGGCACTTTTCCTACAGGAATTTTAAAATAACTGAACCATTACAAATGTATAGGATTCTCTTAATCCTGGACTCCTCAGGGATCTATTCTTGGAATGATTTCCTGGGTGTTTTGGGTGATGCTATGGTCTTCAACTGTATTTCCTGTAAACATATCCAAGTTCCATTGACTTTGATGAGCTAAGCAAAGATGAGCCATTGTCCACATTCCAAACCCACACTCAAATTCAGCACAGGCAGCACAGCTTGCATTAAGTCAAGACCGCATGTCTCAGAGTTTAACACTTTGAGGGAAACTTCTTGAGCTACTAGAAACTGGGTGAGTTTTAAATTATGTTCTCTTGTCTGCAATAGTATACCCTTGTTTTTTTTGTTACCTCACTTAACAGTATTCCCAAATGGAATTATGTTTTTCTGGCAGATACAGCTGTAGACATTTCATCTAATGCTTTCATCAGCGTTCTGGTTATCAATGTAAGTGCAGTAACAGTTACTGTTATACAGGTGTACCTTTGTAAAAGCATTAAAAAGTGCAATAAAGCACAGTCAAAGCATGGTGTTGTGAAGCTTCCCTTATGAAGTTTCCCTTCTATCACGTCCCAAGTTATTTCTGTTGTTCAGTATTGGCTATATATTTAATCGCTACATACATCTGCAGATTGGAGTGTGGTATCAAGGAACATAAGAAAATTTACGAACGAGAGGAAACCATTTGACCAGTCTATGCTTGTCCACTTAATTTCTGTGCCCTCTGGCCCTGGTGTCTATGCTTAATGTATTTGGTTAACTTTGTCAGTTCCTTTGAAGATTGAACAAAAATAAAAAGACGGGGGGTCCCCGAGTGGCTCAACCACCAAACACACACACGCACCCATGTGCAGAGCCTGTGCTCTGTCACAAGGCCATTTGGACCATCAATGCTCCTCTGGTTCCGAGTAGCTGATTAATCTCAAAACTTTGTCAAGTTGGCTCTGAAAGGACAACGTGGCTCGGTAACCCATATCCTAGCTCAAAGTCAGAGAACGGCCCTGAAGCTGCATTAGCATATACATGGTATATTTTTAAAAGGAGTTCTTTTTGGGAAATACATTTTAGAAAGTAACTGTTCAGCATTATTTTGATGGTAAAATACACAATACAAAAAATGGAGGTTGGTGCCATACATGTGGCCACCACTAAAATAGCAGGTAATTATAACAAACTCAAGACTTCTGGCTGTTGAAAAAGCCTGACTGAAATGTTTTTGCACTATTTTGCACTGAGGATGGATGCACTTTATCTTGTTCATCATCTATCTGTGAATAAATGTTTCGCCAAGCAAATTTGGATCTGACTTCTTATCTATTACTGTGTATGTCTGTTGAGATTTCCTTGGCTCATCAGTAAAAATGACAAATCAAATTACAAATTGCAAATTTACCCTATGAATAAAATACAGAAGGAGATAGGGTATAGGCCTACATTACTAGCCTCGTTGTCAATCAAAAATGTGTTTTACATTTTGACCTTTGAAGGTTAGGACCACATTACCGAAGGAAGGTTGGAACCTTCGATGGTACTCATTTGCATAATTTACTGGTGACGTCACCATAGCTAATTACTATTCTGACTTCTATTCAGTTTATAAATCCCTGCTCATGTAAGATTACTATTTAAAACCCCACAACCATGCAATCTAAAATACAAACAAGAATAACAATTTTAAACCACAGATCGATCAAATCTCTAGCAAAAGGGGATTTCCCAAAAATATAAATAATAAAAAGTGATTACAAACATTATTATTATTATTATTATTATTATTATTATTATTATTATTATTTAGTCATTTAGGAGACACTTTCATCCAAAGTGACTTACAGAGACTTGGAGATGAACTATGCATCACAACTGCTGCTGCAGAGTCACTTACCATAAGACCTCAGTTTGACGTCTCATCCGAAGGATGGAGCACAAGGAGGTTAAGTAACTTGCTCAGGGTTACACACAGTGACTGAGTCAATGGCTGAGCTGGGATTGAACCCGGTACATCCTGATAACAAGCCCCTTTCTTTAACCACTGGACCACCACAGTGGGAAACATGTCAAATAAAACATTTTTAAAATTATATAGATTTTTTTGCTTTAGTAGTCTTGTTGTCGATTAAACAATTTACTTTTAAAAATATAGTACCCAGGAGAGGGAGGGGAGTATTAAACAAATCCTGAGCAGAAATCCTCTTGTTAAGGAAAAGCAGTGTTCAGACCATTCAATTCCTAAAAGCTCTCTGGTGCACTGTGCTGGAAGAAGAAAGTATTGCTTTTACGCTTGTTTCTCTGATCCAGTATTTCTTCAGTGCAAATGGAAATGCGTAAATATTAATCTAAAAATCCAACAGTGTTCCCAGACAAAGCAGAATTAATGAATGAAAGGTAGGTAGAAGTGGTGATCAATGCAAGTCTGGCATTAGTATTCTGTGTCTTAAAATACTGGTGGTCAAGCAGTATTGTACCAAACTTCAAACGTTATGTTTCAGTTGAGGCAATAAATTCCTAAAGACAGACTTGATGTCTGCCGAATATGTGTTTCATACGAAATCTGGTCAAAAATGGAGTAATACTGCCATCAGGTGGACAATGGAGAGATTCAGTTTGTAATTAAAATATATCGTCTTCTCTGGAGATTTACAGAAATTGTTATTAAAACAATATTCTTGTGAACTCGTAAATTTACAAACATAGAAAATGTAGTGTTTTAAAAGCCTTACTTAAATCACTAAAAATTAAGTAATGTGTCATTCAGGAAATTGATTAAAATTGAATTAATTCATTAGAATGAGAATTATGGTACGTATATGATTAATTTTGGTACTACATTGTGGCACATCAGGAAAATAGAAATGTGATTAAGTAAAAATTAATAATTAGGAAAAGTTATTTCACAAGAGTATTTAACTAAATGCATTTTGTAAGATTTATGACTGTCTTTTGTAAGATTTATGACTGGAGTGAATTTACAGTGTAATCTTGCTTACATTCAAAACAGCCAATCATTTAAATGATAATGAGAAATATGCTAATGAGAACTGTTCTGTGATTTGATAATCTTGACCATGTCCTGCCCATTTGCAATGTTATAACAATGCTTGCAGCATGGGATAACACGCTCTCAAAGAAATAAAACTCTGTCTCTGTCAAAGAAAAGGAAGACACTGAACATGAAAGCTGTCTCTTGGAAAAGCTACACATATTTGGGGGTTCATTGAATTCTCACCACATACCTCTTTTCCATGAGCACGGATTGCCCACCAATCCGATCTGATCCGAGTTCTCCTGCATTCCTCCTGAACCCCTGTTGATAGTCTACCTGAGCTGAGTGAAAAGACTGCGAGTTTTCGATGGATGTTGCGGGTCGCATTCATTTGTTAAAAACCGAAAGGATGGACACTATGTTGCTTTGTTTCCAATAATCCTAACAATTGTTTGGAGCTTTTTGTTACTAAAAAAAAAAAAACAATACCGGATATGTTTACGCCCACTCGTCACTTGATTGGTCAGTATTGTGACGTACTTCCACCCATCCTGCTTTGGGAAAAGAGTCCGAAAAAAATCGGGGGCAGCTCGAATTGGAAGCCATTGCAAATTGGCTAAATTAACATGGAAACGCAGTATCAGGGGCAGCAGGGTTTTCATCTCGGGTTGAGTGGTGCATAGACACGAGCTATAAGATTACTAGAACAATGACTAGAACTTTAGATGTCCTCCTCTAGTTCTGCCCTACATTATCTATATATATTATATATAATGTGTATGTATGTATGTATGTGTATTAATGACTCTTTCTTCCTGGACAGACCCCATTTACGTTGACTCTTCGTCTATGGGATATCTATATTTTGGAAGGTGAACGGATCCTGACTGCAATGGCTTACACCATACTTAAACTCCACAAGAGTAAGGACTTCTTTTTTTTTTTGAGTCATAGTTGTGTTATAAAACTGGCTAACTGTACAGAATACAAATGCGCATACAAAGATTTCCTAAAACAGTTCATGTTACCCTGAGAGTTTTTTTGCCCAAAGATGTCTTCATCGATCAATAACTTTTAATCCTAAGAGCATAGTTTGTCCCAGAAAAGCAACTATTGAGGAAGGTATTCATTGATCCACAGGTAAAAATTTAAAATTGTTGGGTTTCATAAACTTAGCTAGTTTAAATGAATATAAAGCCTTCCTCACACTGGATGCATGGTGAGCGAATTTCCCTCTCTAGATGAGTCACAGCAAATGCGACACCTCGTCCATCACTATTTCCTTGTGAAATGTACATACATTTGCTTGCTAACATCTTAACCTCATTCCACAACCGATGTGACTGTTTCCATTGATATCTATGGTTACTTGTCATGCGCCAGGTGTGAGGAGTGCTTTAAGATATTAATAACCAGTTCAAAAAGTGGTTGCGGTCATTTCCTTTTTTCAAGTCCTTCAAAGGAATTCCTGAGAGAGGCCCAAAACTGAATGGAAGAGAGTGTTCATGTTTGAAATGCAGTCTTATGGAGTCCATGTCACAGTACTGACATAACCGACAGTGTATCACACAGTACTGACATAACCATAACGACAGCGCATCGCACAGTACTGACATAACCGTAACGACAGCGCGTCACACAGTACTGACATAACCGTAACGACAGTGCATCACACAGTACTGACATAACCGACAGTGCATCACACAGTACTGACATAACCATAACGACAGCGCATCGCACAGTACTGACATAACCGTAACGACAGCGCATCGCTCAGTACTGACATAACCGTAACGACAGCGCAGCACACAGTACTGACATAACCGTAACGACAGCGCAGCACACAGTACTGACATAACCGTAACGACAGCGCAGCACACAGTACTGACATAACCATAACGACAGCGCAGCACACAGTACTGACATAACCATAACGACAGCGCATCACACAGTACTGACATAACCATAACGACAGTACATCACACAGTACTGACATAACCGTAACGACAGCGCATCACACAGTACTGACATAACCGTAACGACAGCGCATCACACAGTACTGACATAACCGTAACGACAGCGCATCACACAGTACTGACATAACCGTAACGACAGCGCATCACACAGTACTGACATAACCGTAACGACAGCGCATCACACAGTACTGACATAACCGTAACGACAGCGCAGCACACAGTACTGACATAACCGTAACGACAGTGCAGCACACAGTACTGACATAACCGTAACGACAGTGCATCACACAGTACTGACATAACCGTAACGACAGTGCATCACACAGTACTGACATAACCGTAACGACAGTGCATCACACAGTACTGACAGTGGCACATGGCGCTGGAGCAAAGGGGCAGTGGAATAGATTATAGTATTGGGATTACAAAAGAGCAGCAAAAGTAAAGAATGGTAGATAACCAACACTGTGTTTAACTTAATCCATAAGTATTAAAGACTCAAGAGTGCTCAGCTAAGAAATGCTAAAAGAAACTTGAATGACAAATGTTTGGACAAGAAGACTTTTTCATTTGAAGACAATAAAAAAGACTTGTAGTCCAATCTTTGTCATTTAAATAAAATATATTTTAATATTTCTAAATGTAACTCTTTTAAACTAAAGCTGCAGAAAATACAAATAATTTTAATTGAAAACAGTATTTGGAGTTTAGATCCACAAGACTGCATAGATGTGGGTGTTCATTTTTAAAATCTTGTGTTTCAGAGACCCTGTTGAAGATGTCCTTAGAAGAGCTGCGTGAGTTTCTTCAAGAGAATATTGTCAGATCTTTTAATTTGAATGATGACATTGTCATAGAGCAGCTCCAAGCATCCATGACTGAACTGCGGAAAATGAAGCTTGATCTTCCACCTCCAGGTATTAAAAATGTGCCCTCTTTTTTTTAAATACATGAAATTCATACGTCTATTAAAGAAATCATGTTTATTTTGAAATTATGCATATTTTCCAAAGATTTCCAAAGAGCTAAAAATAGTTTCTTAAATTTCTTAAAAATGGTTCTGTACCCAGTGACAATGGAGGTGGGTAATGAGCCAATACATCACAACTTCAACGTCTTCTGTCCAGCAGTTGTTATATATGTGCACTGAAAAGAACGTCTTTCAGAACTTGTCCAGACAAGCCCCTGCACAGTATCAGGTTATGATTATTTGTCCCATTTCTGTTGTGAATGGGTTTAATGAATATATTTTCATTTTTTAAACAGCAAAACCTGATGAATTTCCCAAAAAACCACTTGGCCAGGAGATACCAGTCACCCTTATACCCATGAAACCACACCATGCTGCCAACGGGAAGAATAAAATCGCCAGGCCAGAGTCTGTCAAACTCAAAATTGAGGGAGATCAGGAAAGGATACTGTCAGATAACAGCCCTCTGTCACTCAATGAGAACAATTCTAATACAGTTAATGGTGAAAACCTGCCCATTCCTTCTCCAGAGCCCGTTCTGGTTCATGCTCACAAACTGCACAATGACTCCTTGCCAGGAGAGCAGCCCTTCACTCTTGCTGGAAGTCAAGTCAATGCCTCAGAAACAAGCCGGCCTCTGATTTTGGAAAACCCTAGCACTTTTTCAGCAAGAGAGAATATAGCTTCTACTGGGCCTGGGGTCTCAAATTTTAACAAAGATATTATTTCAGAAAAGGAGGAGGGAACCCCCTTGTTAGAAAACCTTGCAGGTCCTGCTATGGAAGGAGGTTTCCATACAGCAGAGGGATGCTTTCCTGCCCTGGAGATAAAAACTAAAGCAGACGAGAGCCAAGTTGCCATTCACACAGAGCAACAGCAAGAGCTAAACGACTGGCCCCCACCGTATGTACCTGTTGAGACTGATAGTACATGCTGTACTGCTCAGGTAGTAGAGAATGAGGAATTATTCGTACAACAGCCAGAAGACTTTGACTTGCCTCCACCCCCACCAGAATCGTATCTTTGTGATGACTGTTGCACTGCTCTCCTACCTCAAGATGATATTTCTTTCTCAGAAGACCTACCACTGCCCTCAGATCCAGTTCCCCTCCTAATTAAGGAGGACCTCTCCTTTCCCCCGCCTATACCAGAAGACAATATGGTTACTCTTGGGGTACCAGAACACTTGGGAGAAAGACGGCCCTCAAATACATCCCATTATGATAATTTGTCAGAAGGGGAATTTGAGGATCAGTACTTGGTCAAACTTCTTGAACTGACTGGTACTGGATCTCAAAGTGAAATTGCAGTACAAAGCTCAGAAGTATCCAACCTTCCCAAACCTCCTGATGACAGTTCAAACATGCCGGCACTGTTGGAGAAAGAGGACTTTGCATTGTTTCCTCCACCGCCACCACCACCTTTACCCTTTTACCCACCAAAGCAAACATCTGCAGCTTCTTCCAGACAACCCCCATTCCTCCAGATTTATGACCCCAATCAAGATATAGGCTACACGGGGCAAGAGTACAGCAGGACTGTTACCAACCAATCGTCTGTTCAAGAGGAGGCACTGAGTCCATTTCAAATAGTCAGATCCACCCCCCCGATCCATATGGCCTACGCCCGGGGGCGCAACCACTTGAACCAAAAGCAAGTAGCCTTGCCCATCCAGGACGAGCTGATAGAAAGCTGTAATGAAGCAGCTAAGCTCTTCATAGTTGAAGAAGGGGAACCTACACACTGTCCAAGAGACATTTCTACTGTGTTAGTGAGAAGGAAGCCTTCTCCCATCCTAACCTCGCTGCCCCCTGCAGTAAAAGCTAAATCAGTCCCCACTGCCCATTCAGATACAGAATGCTATCGGGCACACTCCTCAAATCCCCAGCTTTCTAAATCAGTAACATTTTAAATTACAGCTTGATGGCTTTGGGCAGACTTTAAGTTTGCCGAACACTTTGTGAATAAAACTTTTTTTTTTACTGGAACTGTCTACTCTGATGTAACTATCTGCAAATTATTTTGCTTTGATATGTATGTCACGTATCCAGGGTCATTCATCAGCTGTGGAATAAAACCGAACAAAAACTGGTCTCAAATGATCTTCAACCGAACATTAGATCACAACATTAGATCACTGTGACTTAGTAAATAACAGCTCCCATACTGAGCATGAGAGTTCTCTGGTTTGAGTTAAGTGTCAGGTAGACACTACAAACCAATGGAGTGACTCTCTGATTGGTCTTTTTAATGATCATTTAATGATCCGGGGTCCAGTGTGTACTTAATAAATACCAAATCACAGTTATGTATAACAGTAACATATTAAGTGCCAATTTCTGACCAACCTTCTGCGTTTTCCAAAATGAGCAGCTGTTACACAAGCTTCTTCCTTCATTAGATGTAAACATACTGTGCAATTACTAATGCTTTAACTTTTAGAAATGTGTAAATGTCTTGCAAGTTTTCCTAACCTTTTATTTACTACTTTGAAAAGTATGCTTTTTAAAGTTTCTATTTTTTAGATTCACACCATTATTTTTTTAACATATTTCACCATGACTTTTTGATCAGTTCCGCTTCTTAAAAAACAGAAATACGACTGAATATATGAAGGACTAATGACCAACTTAAATGTATTTATTTATTGAATTGTGCACAGACAGTTATTCAAAGAGCGACAAAAAGCCATATATTAAAACAGAAATGTTTTATTTTTTACGTGTTTTAAATAAACAGTACAGCATTGGCTTTTTAGCAACTTCTGTGCTTAAAATCTGTAATCTGCAATTTCCTAATGGTGGATGTCATGCTCATTATGTCTTTTCTATATCATTCACTATTCCTGTGGCTGCTTAGATTATTATTTACCAGCCTAATGAACTATTTCAACAAAATGTCCTTCAACCACTTCAAAAAGCTCTCAAGTGAGAAGGGTTGAAAAAGGACCACAAGGGCTGTATAGCTGTAATCCCTGTCTCCTCTGAAACTGGGATATTTGTTTACACATTTTTTCATTTTCTAACTTAGTTAGAGGGGACATATATTACAGTTGCACACCATTTAAAAATTCAGCTTTTAGAAGTGGTTGAATATTTTACTTTGATAGAATGGTCATTAATGATCTAAGCAATGAAGAAAGATAGAAGACACACATAGTTGGGTATGAAACAGATAATAGATCAAATATTCTGAATTTGGATGATCTGAAAATCCCTGTAATGGCTATTGGTAATCTGCATATTAACAGATCTATGTGTCCCTAATAAAGGTACTAGAATCCACCCCCAAAGTATTTATTAATACTTACCATGGTTTCTATGGTTCTGTATCAGGTTCAGGTGGGGTGGTAGTGCAGGTGCTCTGTGGTTCTGTATCAGGTTCAGGTGGGGTGGCAGTGCAGGTGCTCTGTGGTTCTGTATCAGGTTCAGGTGGGGTGGTAGTGCAGGTGCTCTGTGGTTCTGTATCAGGTTCAGGTGGGGTGGTAGTGCAGGTGCTCTGTGGTTCTGTATCAGGTTCAGGTGGGGTGGTAGTGCAGGTGCTCTGTGGTTCTGTATCAGGTTCAGGTGGGGTGGCAGTGCAGGTGCTCTGTGGTTCTGTATCTGATTCAGGTGGGGTGGTGGTGCAGGTGCTCTGTGGTTCTGTATCAGGTTTAGGTGGGGTGGTAGTGCAGGTGCTCTGTGGTTCTGTATCAGGTTCAGGTGGGGTGGTAGTGCAGGTGCTCTGTGGTTCTGGATCAGGTTCAGGTGGGGTGGTAGCGCAGGTGCTCTGTGGTTCTGTATCTGATTCAGGTGGGGTGGTAGTGCAGGTGCTCTGTGGTTCTGTATCTGATTCAGGTGGGGTGGTAGTGCAGGTGCTCTGTGGTTCTGTATCAGGTTCAGGTGGGGTGGTAGTGCAGTTGCTCTGTGGTTCTGTATCAGGTTCAGGTGGGGTGGTAGTGCAGGTGCTCTGTGGTTCTGTATCAGGTTCAGGTGGGGTGGTAGTGCAGTTGCTCTGTGGTTCTGTATCAGGTTCAGGTGGGGTGGTAGTGCAGGTGCTCTGTGGTTCTGTATCAGGTTCAGGTGGGGTGGTAGTGCAGTTGCTCTGTGGTTCTGTATCAGGTTCAGGTGGGGTGGTAGCGCTGGCTTCATAGCTTCAGCTCCGGTGGTGTCCGCCTGCACAAAATACAAAAACAATAACAAACACAGCGCTCCAGCTTGTCTACTTGTCAGTGTAAGGATCTGTACTCACGTAGCTGCATCCCCTTTGTACTGCCAAACTCCTCCCCATGATCAGCACGGCGCGACGCTCTATCCAATTGCAATGCACAACCTGATCACAATAGAGTTGTTTGGGGACTTGTTTAGCACGGCCTTTCACCAAGATGTCCGATTTTAGGTTCCGTACTACCATTGAGGCGGCCCGTCCCTGTGAATGCATACCACCAACCTTACTTAGCGCCCTTCCTGGTCGGAAGGTAGATTTGCAGCTCCAGTTCATTCTCTCCTGTTCACATGGGGTTTTACAGTTTTAGGGAGGGATAGCAAGAGTTTAGAACCGATTTGTAAAGCTCTGTCAATAATTATGCACCACAAAGCTTTAATTTGTTTGTTTTTTTGTTTATCATACTGTATATTTTGATGCAGAAAAAAATGTAGAATTTCATTTGGCTTTAAAAGATTTTTGCAGTATAAAATGCTAATTCTTTTGATATATGTACAGCAATAAATAATGTTTTGTAGGAGTATTGTAGATATTTTGTATTTTAAAAGTATGAATATTTCTAGTTTCTCAAGTACTTTTGAATGGGTTTGTAAATAGAATCACATAGATTGTGCCTTCATCTGTGTTACTTTTGTGTACCCGACTTACCTTATTCTTGTGTTTTTTATGTTATAGAGGAAGTTGGTGTATGAATAATACCATATTTGTGGCATTCATTACTAGTTCCTGGACGTTTGCATAGGCTTTCATTTTCATATATGGGTGCTGTACGATACCAGCTGATATCCACTCTATGATCGGTCAGAGCAGTCAGCTCTTCAGTGGGGTAACGTCTATCGTAACTACCTATAATATCCCTGTGACGGGGAACTCCCCGCCCCTGTGCATAATATGTATTATTTTGTATGATTATTATGATTATTATTTATGTATTTAGAATATGACAACAAAAGCCCTTTTGTTTAAATGTAGGACGGGCGGAAATGCCGTCCGCTATTTGTTTTGTTTTAAATTCCTTGTGGAAGTCAGCGATTGAATTAGCTGACAGTCACACATCTTTAGTAAACCTGTGCAGAATATGACCGAGGGGTTGACTAGATAATTAGTAGCTGGTTAATCCCTCGGTCACCACTATAAGAACCCCGGTAGCTTTGGCTGCAGGGGGGAGTGATTTGGGGAGTATAGGAGAGAGCACGAATGCTACTGGTGTCTGTGTGAAAAAGGTACTTGTGTGTTTGTATTTGCTTTGTTTTGGCCCTTGTGTCTGTTTATTTGTATTTATTCTGAAAGTCTTTATTTTGTTAATTTGGTATTTACTTAATAAATACGCTGCACAGCCATGAGGTTTTCCCCCGCATTCCTACCTGTGTTATCCTTCCTGGTTCTGACGTCACCACCCACATCACACCCCTCACATCCTGACAATCCCCTTCTGTCACATTTTTTAAATTACAATTTTTTTAATTTTTAAAACATTTGGTGTGAACTTCATGGGGTTTGATAAGTTGCCCTGCCAACTGCCTTTGAGAATTATGCGCTACCGAATGCAAACAAAACAGACTTTCAAGGTTTAATAAAATATAACGACTGGATATTTCATGTTTTGTGGGAAACTGTTGTCCCCTGGGGTTGATATAGTGGTCTCCAGGGGGCACTATCATACACTATGGGGGGCAAGACAATCAATAACTACCCTGCAGGGAAGTACTTTTTTAGGCAGTTTGCAAACTTCCAGGGCTCCAGACTGCAACTAAACTATTTTTTTGGCAACTGTCTTTTTGGTGTTAGTCCCCATTGGCACCTGTAACCCAAACAGTGCTGCCTCTCCCTTTAAAACCTTTCAGAGGGCAGTCGGTCTGTAAGTATCACATTTATCAAAGAAAAGTGTGAGAAGGACGGTAACAATCTGATTAGATACAAATGTCTAAGTCCAAAAGTGCTGTGAAACCTGCAGAACATGAAGTACCGTAATCCCAGTTTCATGCAACAGGAGGGTGGTGACCAAACGTGTGTGAGTACAGTTTTGTAAAAATGTACCTTTAAAATCAGTTGCATTCAATAAATTTAGAACAAGAAAAATGAATATAAATGCACTTAATGGTGTGTTGCACACTAATAAAATGCCCCGAAAACTAAATAATCATAATGATGGGCTGAAATGCGGAAAAAAGGTCAAGAATTACAAAAAAAAAAGTGAACTGTACCAAGCTGAAAAAAAGTTTCTTTGTGAATTCCAATATACCAATGTTGTCTTTTTTTCATTTGTTGCATCTTCTTTAGCAGACACATCTATCCCAGATATAATAGATTTGGTTACATTGTTTACCGTCAGGAGTTTGACGATGATTTAATTGCACAGCAATTAGATGAGCCAAAACGCAGGCACAGCAATTCAAGACGTTCCCATGATGGAAAAACAATAACTGTATCAGCAACAACAACAATTCACATGTCTATAGCACCTTTCATCACACGGATCCCAAAGCGCTTCACACACACACAGAAATTAACAATTTAAGCATTAAATTAAAAAGTCTAATACAGAATTTGATTAAAAAAACAAAACAAATGAAAATAGATACACAATGTGTTTTTTTTCAATTGTAAAAAAGCTAGTTTACAGAAATAAAACAATTAAAATAAAGCCCTAAATGGATTAGCACCTAGTTTGCAGGAGTTACTGACCCCATATCATCCAAATCGCAATCTTAGATCACAGGATGTGGGCTACTGGTTATTCCAAGGGTCAACAAAATTAACATGGGAGGAAGGGCTTTTTCTTGTAGAGCTCCTAAATTATGAAAAGCCCTCCCTCCCTTTCGTCAGGGAAGCTGGGACTGTTACAGTTTTTAAGTCAAGACTGAAAAAATACTTTTATAAAACGGCTTTCTTATCTTGGTGGGTTTTAATATCACTTTTAAATTGCTGTTTTTTAACATATCTTTTGGTATATACTGTTATTTAAATATGCTATTTAATATGTAGCAGTTGTGTGTGTGACATGCCTGGGGGCCTTCATACAAATATATTGTGTTGTGTAAATATTAATGCCTTTGCAATGTACTGTACAGTGCTTTGCAATGGTTTTGTATAAAAAGCGCTTTATAAATGCAATAAATAAAATACATTATTGGTTTTGATTAAGTTAGATAAATATTAATTATCTAACCAATGCCAGCGCATTCCTAAAATGTACCTGATGGCTTCTCCATGCAAAGTATCTAGATTCCTAAACTGAGTTTTGTACTAAAGCAGAGTCAGCTGTTGCAGGGAAAACTGAGTTTGTTTCTCAAAATGACCGTTTCAAGAACAATTAAAGCAGAAAGCACAGAAGTACTGGGACCTTAATTAGGAAGTGTACATCTTCCCAGACACGGCAGCCAGAGCAATGTGCTACTGAAGTAACTGCTGAGAAAAAAAAAACAGGGAATGAGAAATGAAATTTAAATGCACTTGATTGCAGTAGAAAACCTGCCATTCACTGCTAATGAAAATAATTGCTTGGAAATATCAAAAATATAAACATGTTGTTTTCATGGCAGTTGTCAGGTGCATAGATTACCCATTCAGCAGAATGAGGCAATGCACAAATGAGTACATATTAAGTTTATGTTTCAGTATCACTTACTGTAGTGTCATAATAAATTTATGTTGTATTTTAAGCAGATGAATATAGTAGCAACCAACTTGCTCCTAAAATAGCACCCAACAGTTCAATTTATATTAATTATTGTTATAGATTAAAAGAGTTATAAAAACATGATCAGCAATCTATAAGGAATTATATTTTCCCAAATGAATCAAGCAAGAAGCAGGAACAGATTCTGGACATGCCTTGTTCATGTGAAATGTCAATTTTGTGTCACTTTATATGCAAGATATCTGCCAATGCAGGGGCTTCTGGTGTGTTATCTATATAATAGATGCCTTGAAGCAAAATTGGTCAATGACAAGATTTATGATTCTCAATTCAACACAAATGCAGTTTGTAAAGAAAGGCTGTCAGTCACAACTAAATTGTAATACTTTTAAAAAGAATTCTGAGAGCTGGATTTGTTCCTTGTACCTCAGGGATCTGAGGTAAGTTGCCTATACACTGGGCTGCTGACGGCTGGAAATCAAGATAAAGCACAGATAAAGTACTGTAAAGCACATCAGTACAGTTCACTTACTCTCCCGATGTGCTTTAAATGTGGGTATAGGGTAGCTAGCCATGGCTCTGATTTCCTCCTGGCAATATTTTGTGTCTTGTATATCTAGATAAATATTAATAACTATGTGATTTATTTGCAACACTGACCAATAGGACATTCGTTAATGTGTGACGATGTTTCAATGCGAAATGCTATTCTGGATGAAATAAGATTAGTGCAGAATGAAACTATGGCCATATCAAATAACTTTATTATAATAACCACCTTGACAAATAAACGGCTTGCTATTGTTTTTAATGGAATGAAACCAGTTTTGAATGGTAAAATGTACTGCACTGTGCTGTTTCCGTTTATTCAGGGGGAACTGGTTTGGAGAAAACATGTGCGCTTGACTATTTTTAGAGCCCCTTGTTTTTTGCAAATGCGAAATAAAACTAAATAAAATGATATGCAAATATAAAAAGAAAAATCATTATAAAGCAAAGATAGAATGACATTTTTAAATTGGGAGGTTTATACCAAAAATACTTTACATAAATACAGTGTACTTAGTGTTTATAAGAATCACTGATATAAGAATGAACCACATATAGTGATCAAAACCAGTGGGACAAAATTATGCCTATACTAACCAATGTAAAATAATCTGCTTGTATGAATCAAGCAATCCGTTTAAAATAATCATTTCAGGGCAAACTGACTATGTGTAATATGGTACTTGATCAAGTGCAATGATATGTACAGCCAATAAAGCTGTTTTTTAATTAAAATTTGATCACATCTTGCGTGATTAGGCACGTACGCAGCGTGGATCGTGCAGTGATGCAGGAAACACTGCTTTGTTTGTAAGGTATGTATTTTGTGTTCTCTGTTGGTGAAAATTTGTTTCAATAAAGTGAATACTTTAAATACATACATTCATTGATAACATACTGAGTACAGCAGTGTTATTGTGTGATATGCATGTAGAGGGAGTGGGATTGCAGTGCGTGAGGAGGAGGGGGGGGGGATTGCAGAGCTTTGCATCTCCACTTAGTGAAAAACTGTGAGATTTGCATCGCAACAGAAAAAAAGCAAGCCACAGATGCTTAAATGCAGTGGTAGTCCTGACAGTAAAATACTGTACTGTAATGTCATTTTAATTCAAAAACCATTGCACGTAACACCGCACGGCAGTTAAACTAGGCATCCTCACAAGATGATAGCTTCTCAAGTATACTGTAATGAAATAGGATTCTGCAGCCTTGAGTAAACATAATCGTGATCATATAACAAGTTGCTTACCCAACTTGATTATTTTGATGTATTGTCCTCAGTGATTGGGCACCATTGACATTTGTATATTGTATTTAAACTGCTGACCCGCTGAGGCGCTTTTGCTAATTGTAATGTGATGTGGCCGAGGGCTGTGTAAATGATCAGGCTGGAGTCTTGATTTACAGTTAAAAAACGGTGTTGGTTTTATTTTTCTGAAAAACAGCCGCTAATAAAACAAACAAACAAAATAAACCTAGCATTCAGTTGGAGAACTAACTAAACAATACTTTGTGTGGTCCCTGTGCATACATCCAGAAACTCATGACATCTAGTGGTCAACCCATTACACTGCAGGGAACAAAGCTTTCATTGTCAACCACAGTAATTATATCTGTCTGTTTTTAAGAATTCGCCTCTTATAAGAATCAAATCATCCAGGACGGATGCGATTCATATAAACAGAGTGCACTGTACTTGCAATTGCAGTTGTCAAGGCTCATCTGTTACCATAGACACGGTCTGAAAGGAAACAGAGGCTCTGACTAGCACTTGCGCAGATGTATAATTTGGAGTGAGTCAGTTAAACAACACTGCAAAGAGGGGATGTATGCAGCTGACGAAGACAAAATAATGTGCAGATTTTGCAAATGTCGGCTGGAACGGGATTCGAAAGATACCGTCATTAAACAGTAGATGTTTATTCCTTTTGGGGACAATATGGCTTGTTTGATTATATTTTGTATTAGTATGCTAATTCTTTGTTTTATTTCAAGTGGTGCAAACTTTGCACTGGAGCAAATGGTGTTTTGGTTTTGAATGAATGAATCTGCTTTACTTAATAAATACTGAGAAACCCCAAGCTTGTTTTGTATTCCTATAGTTTTTATTTTTAAATGTATACAGACGTGCTCAAATTTGTTGGTACCCCTCCACAAAAAACGAAGAATGCACAATTTTCTCTGAAATAACTTGAAACTGACAAAAGTAATTGGCATCCACCATTGTTTATTCCATATTTTATAGAAATCAGACTTTGCTTTTGATTTTTTATTCAACATAATATTGTAAATAAGAAAACAAATGAAAATGGCATGGACAAAAATGATGGGACCGCTAACCTAATATTTTGTTGCACAACCTTTAGAGGCAATCACTACGATCAAACGTTTTCTGTAGCTCTCAATGAGACTTCTGAACCTGTTAACAGGTAGTTTGGCCCACTCTTCCTGAGCAAACTGCTCCAGCTGTCTCAGGTCTGATGGGTGCCTTCTCCAGACAGCAAGTTTCAGCTCTTTCCATAGATGTTCTATAGGATTCAGATCAGGACTCATAGAAGGCCACTTCAGAATAGTCCAATGTTTTGTTCTTATCCATTCTTGGGTGCTTTTAGCTGTGTGTTTTGGGTGATTATCCTGTTGGAGGACCCATGACCTGCGACTGAGACAGAGCTTTCTGACACTGGGCAGTACGTTTCGCTCCAGAATGCCTTGATAGTCTTGAGATTTCATTGTGCCCTGCACAGATTCAAGGCACCCTGTGCCAGGCGCAGCAAAGCAGCCCCAAAACATAACCGAGCCTCCTCCATGTTTCACTGTAGGTATGGTGTTCTTTTCTTTGAAAGCTTCATTTTTTCGTCTGTGAACATAGAGCTGATGTGACTTGCCAAAAAGCTCCAGTTTTGACTCATCTGTCCAAAGGACATTCTCCCAGAAGGATTGTGGCTTGTCAATATGCATTTTAGCAAATTCCAGTGTGGCTTTTTTATGTTTTTCTGTCAAAAGTGGAGTCCTCCTGGGTCTTCGTCCATGGAGCCCACTTTCACTCAAAAAGCGACGGATGGTGCGATCAGAAACTGACGTACCTTCACCTTGGAGTTCAGCTTGTATCTCTTTGGCAGTTATCCTTGGTTCTTTTTCTACCATTCGCACTATCCTTCTGTTCAATCTGGGGTCGATTTTCCTCTTGCGGCCGCGCCCAGGGAGGTTGGCTACAGTTCCATGGACCTTCAACTTCTTAATAATATTTGCAACTGTTGTCACAGGAACATCAAGCTGCTTGGAGATGGTCTTGTAGCCTTTACCTTTACCATGCTTGTCTATTATTTTCTTTCTGATCTCCTCAGACAACTCTCTCCTTTGCTTTCTCTGGTCCATGTTCAGTGTGGTGCACACAATGATACCAAACAGCACAGTGACTACTTTTCTCCATTTAAATAGGCTGAATGACTGATTACAAGATTGGAGACATGTGTGATACTAATTAAAGAAACTAATTAGTTTGAAATATCACTATAATCCAATTATTTATTATCTTTTCTAAGGGGTACCAACAAATGTGTCCAGGCCATTTTAGAATATCTTTGTAGAATAAGCAATAATT
Source organism: Acipenser ruthenus (assembly GCF_902713425.1). Taxonomy (NCBI): domain Eukaryota; kingdom Metazoa; phylum Chordata; class Actinopteri; order Acipenseriformes; family Acipenseridae; genus Acipenser; species Acipenser ruthenus. Next base: position 14,745,458 of record NC_081216.1, on the reverse strand, counting down.
CATCTCTTTTCACAGCTTCTTTGCTTTATTCTATGACATACCAAAGGCATGCAAGTATACATGATAAAATAGCTTTTAATTTCATCACTTTTCAGGAGGAATGAAGCATTATTTCAATGAGCTGTAAGGGTACCAACAAATTTGAGCATGTCTGTACATTGCTGTATGTGCAATTATTATGACAGCCCCACAATAGTAGGGCAGTGTAAATATAGATTTTGTTTTATTGTATCTTGTATTTTTATAGTATAGTATTTACTGTAAATAGGCAGTTAATTAAAAAAGAGTGTGGGACTGTTTGTTACCATTACTGCCGCTAATGAGAAATTAAGGTAACTAGATTTTTTCTGTGTGTGGTCTGTTTATGTCAAAATGTTTAAAAAAATAATAATAATAATAATAATATGTATGTAGTTGAAACATGATGTATACAATACTATTATTGATATACTATACATATATTTGAATTGTTTTATTAATGTGTATCTGTAATTAAACAAAATAAAGCGACATTTGTGAAAAATAAAATGAAAATTTTTATCAAATAAAAATTAATTCATGGAGCTCTAGCTATTTTTCCCCACACTCAATCTGCATATTTTGTATTTCTGAACTTCCACTAGGCTTAAGGTTGATCAACTATTACTGGGAAGTTTCAGTACTAGCCTGCAGAGAAATTAATTTGGCCACGGGGACAATTGTGTGTGTGTGTGTTATGCCAGCTGGACTCAGCAGAAAAGAATGAATTAATTAACTTCAATAAATATATAACATTTAAATAAATAAACAAAATTCATTCAAAAGTTGTGCATGCTGATGCGCTGGGGAGGCCAAATCTAGACTGATCCTCAGAGCCAGCATTGCATGATATAATAAAAATATAAGTTTATATAAAGTAATGTTAATTAGAATTAATACAGATTCAAAGATAGAAGTAAAAATGATGTCACAATATATAGAACACCATTACATCATGTAAGAATAAATCATGGATTTGAATGTAAACAATAAGAAGTAGTTGTCATGCCATCAAAAACCTATAAATACCTCCAATGTTTTGATTCAAACACAGGCTCCCTTGAGAAAGATATCTACAACATATCGAAACATCGGACAGCTGGCTCTTTGAGCTTTTATATATATATATATATATATATATATATATATATATATATATATATATATATATATATATATATACACACACAGTGCCTTGCAAAAGTATTCAGACCCCTGACCAATTCTCTCATATTACTGAATTACAAATGGTACATTGAAATTTCGTTCTGTTTGATATTTTATTTTAAAACACTGAAACTCAAAATCAATTATTGTAAGGTGACATTGGTTTTATGTTGGGAAATATTTTTAAGAAAAATAAAAAAAAACTGAAATATCTTGCTTGCATAAGTATTCAACCCCTGTGCTGTGGAAGCTCCCAGTTTACACCGATGAAAGAAATTGCCCTAACGAGGACACAATTACCTTACCATTAGCCTCCACCTGTGAACCATTAAAGTTGCTGTCACATTTTCTGGATAAAAACCCCACTGTTGAAGGATCATTGGTCAGGCTGTGAATCTGAAGGAAAATGAAGACCAAAGAGCATTCTACAAAAGTTAGAGATAAAGTAATACAAATGCATAGATTAGGGAAAGGGTACAAAATAATATCCAAGTGTTTGGATATCCCAGTGAGCACAGTTGGATCAATAATCAGGAAGTGGAAGCTGCATCACACCACCCAGGCACTGCCAAGAAAAGGCCATCCCTCAAAACTCAGCGCTCAAACAAGAAGGAGACTTGTGAGAGAAGCCACAGAGAGGCCAACAATCACTTTGAAGGAACTACAGAGTTCAGTGGCTGGGAGTGGAGTAATGGTGCACCAGTCAACCATATCAAGAGCTCTGCATAACACTGGCCTGTATGGGAGAGTGGCAAGAAAGAAGCCGTTACTCAAAAAGTACCATCTGAAAGCACGTCTGGAGTTTGCCAGAAAGCATGAGAGTGACCCAGCTGCGATGTGGGAAAGGTTTTGTGGTCAGATGAGACCAAGATAGAAAAGTAGTTTGTTCGGTATGGCAATATATAACTATATATTTTTTTAAAATATAAAAATAAACTGTTCTCTTATAAGAAATATACATTTTTTCAATGTATATACAACAGTGGGTTATTTCTTTGTGTGGAAAATAACAGGCTAAAGCTTTTAGACACACAGAATGGCTGTTGAAGACAAGACAAAGGCTACCACATGATAATCTTTTAGGAATTTATTAGGAAATTCTATTTTCATATTGAAATGATGAGTCTCTCTAAAAAGAGTTTAACAGGCATCTCGCTGTCATCAATTTCTTCCCCTTCGTTGTCCTCCTCTCGGCGAGATTGTGGAAATCTGTATATCACTTGTCATCTTTGCCTCAGTCAGTTCACCACTTGAAGGCAAATCATCGTCAGCAGTGACATAGTCCATATTGGTCATGTCTTCCATGTTAAGATATGAAAATAGAAGTGGATGGGAGAGGGTAGAAGTGGTCCAAGATGGGGTGATGGTAGGGGAAGGAGGAGAACAGTTTCTGGAGAAAATCAGGTCCAGTTGGCAGTCAGCGTTGTCCGGGGGAGAGTTGAGGAGAGAAGGAATTGAGAAGGGAGGAAGCCAGCAACCTGTGGAGCTGGAGAGATGAATGTTAAAATCACCTAAAAGAATGCTAGGAATAGAGGTGGTGATAGAAGAGAGGAAGAAGTCAAGCTCTTCAAGAAAGTGAGCAGGGGGAGCAGGGTGCGATAGAGAGCAATAAGAAGCAGACGACAGGGAGAGTGCAGTTCGAAGGCGTGACACTTACAGGTGCTGACAGAGAGGGAGGAGTTCAAGGATGGTGAAAGTAGGAAGCCAGTTCCCTGGCCTCGTCTTGAGGAGCGGGGAGAGTGAGAGAGGAAATAGAGATAGGAGAGCAGCTGGGGTAGCAGTGTTCTCAGGGGTGATCCATGTTTCTGTAAGAGCCAGAAAGTCGACAGAGAGCTGTGAGGTGTAGGCAGAGATGAAGTCAGGACTGGGATAAGAGAAAGCCTGGGATAGGAGCGAAAGTCATAGTGGAGAGAGTGGACAAACTAGCAGTTAGAAGGTAGCAGAGGCAGGGAGCAGTGTAGTACACAGTGGAAGAAAAGGCAGAGGTTATGGGTTGGAAAGAGCCTGTGTTTTGGCAGGGAACTTTTATAGGTCAATGGTAAGTGCAGCTGCCCTCACTTGTGAGAATCCACACAGTCAGCAGAAATTAACTTTGGAACGTTAGCTTAATAGCACACTAACCTCAAAGCTCACAAAGCAAACAACAGTAAAATCAACAGCCTAGCCTTAATGGCACAGTAAGCCTAGTCACAGCTAGAATTAAAATCAAGTTACACAGTCAATCCTAATCACAGCTAGAATTAAAAAGTTACTTGAACCCAGCTTGCAGATCGACTACACAGCTGTTTTGCTACCGGAACTTTATTATAGACCAATGGTAAGTGCAGTTGCCCTCACCTAGCAGCAATTATGACAGTTATGCACATACATGCACGCATATCCAAATTGCTCTCTCATTAACATACCCCCCACAGACACACAGACACACACACACACTGCCCACTCACACTATGTATTACTTGTATAAACTCCTATTTGCAGCACCAAGTGCACAGCTAAACACTAACAGCTCATACATACACATATGACACCTTCAAGGCATTCAGGAAGGTACACTTTCACTCTCACACACAAATGTATTCAAATTCAAACACACCCATACATTAATATGCTTTGCTAGAACATTCCCAAGAGACTGGAAACAATTATTAATTTTGAAGTCTTTCCAGATTATGGACATTCATATTAAAAGCTGAAAGGTGCTGCAGTTTTTTTAGTTTAAAAGAAGGAATGTTTATATGCTAGAGGCTTAAAGATGGCTGTGGTTCCTGAGATGTGTCGCTGCAGAGCTGTTAGATAGGGTGCAGGGAGCTTGAACTGTGCTATGCAAATCGTTGCAGGCACTAAACCTGTGTATGAAGCCAATAAGATAAGCAGGAAGTACACGTGGAAAATTCACCATTGGCTGCTGAATCGGGGACAGCACCCTAGAGCTACAACTGGTAATACTTTCAGCTCCTCACCTGTTGCTCACAGAATTCAGTTCAAGTACATTTGAAAACCTGTTGATCTGTAAATTATATCAATACAACAGTGGATCTGAATCTTAACTGGAGGTAAGATTTTTCCTTATAGTCCATTATTGTAAAGATGATTGTTTTCTTTGTTGCCAGACAATGGGTTTTCAGTTTGTTTTATATGATGGTTTACAGGTATGCTGTGCTTCTCAGACAGTTAAAAGTAGAATGAAAAGGCAATGGGATGTCTAAGGTGGCACTTGGTGAAACAAATCTTTTCAGAAAAGCACATCGTTTTATAATTATTTGGTAATTATTACCAAATCAATAGTAGATCTTTCTTTATTTTTTAAGTATGGCATGTATCACTCTAAATGAACTTTGAGGATATCCTTTAGGATTATAGAAACTAGTACATCCTTTTTCAAGTGAAACTATACTACAAGCCACAAGATTTAATGCAATAACAATAACATTACATTCAAAAGAAATACTCAGTACTAGATCCCTATAAAATAAATATTAAATGCTTCACTTAAAAAACAAACAAACAAGGAATTCTGATCACTTTGCCTCAATGCCTGCGGACAGTATAAATTCAATTCAGTCAGCTTTATTAACATTTTTAACTTCGGATGGACAGGACAGGATAAGTAAAAGATTATTATGTTTAAAGTCATATTTCAGTTTGGTTTGGACATTGAATGTAGTAATTTCATTCTAGATAAAAGTAAACTGTAATAGTCCAGTTATTACGTAATATTAAATACATTCTTTGACCATAATAATAATACAATTACTGTAAAATGAGAGATCGATCAAAAGCGTTTACTTGTTATCACAAATATATTGGGATACAAAAAACACCCATTCAAAGCAGATTTATAATGCCTGAATATTTTATAATTTTAACAATAACATGGCTTTTCTAAATCACCTATATAAATAGAACACATTATATCATGTCTCAGTCATTTGAAACATGCTGGCAAAAAATAGCACAAAATTACATAAAACAGATTCCAACATTTAAAACTAGTATTCCATGGAAAACCTATTTTAACATAAACCTGCTTATGAACAAGAATCCTCTTGTTTTGTATGTGCTTGCTTCTTTGAAATTAAAAATACAATATTGCGCTGAACAATAGTGATACGGGTTTGTTTAAGAAATGGTGTATAAAGAAAAGTATTTCCTACAGTAAAACTACACAACCTTGAGAAGACATGTTGTATTATTTTTCAGTTTATAGTCACTATTGTATTATTATTTGCTGTTTAGTGGTTATATTCATAGCAAATTAGGAAAAACTGAATGTCTGTCTTTTGATATAAACTGAATGCAGATTGTTATCCTCCTGTTGGGTAGCTTTGGGTATTGAGTTGAAAAAGGTTTCATTAACTGCAAAATTGGTATTAAAAAAGTCCTTGACAAAACATTCATTAAAAACAATGTGAATATGACTCAGTAGCTTGTGTCAACCTTATCAATGAACTTCAAAGATAGGCCTTTTACGAGCAGTTACTAAGTTGGTGGTAGTTGGGGAAAAGGACAGGCACAGAGTTCATGAATTCTATATAGTATTTTGTAAAGATAAAGGATTTTTATTTTTCAGATTTTAGTTTTGTCTCATCCTAACTCAAGGGTGTTTGCATAAATGCCCTTGAAAAAAGCTTTAAAATCATTGTAGCAATTGTACTACAGTTTTATGCATCTGAAACTCCATTGCGTATGTACTATATGTTTTTCTATTTTGTACACCGTTATAAACCAGCAAATATCCCTTGTTTCTTATGTGCTCCTGATAAATTCAACAAAGCGATGGATGGCAGGGAACTCACTTTAATCAAATTACGTAAATCTCAAGCATATTTTAGGGACTTCCAATAGCAGCTTAAATCGTCAATTGAATGCTTTGTTTCTTATTCGACCCTCGATAAACAATATGTCCAGTGATCAGCAAGGAAAGGATTTATATCTTAGCTTGATCCACTACATTCCAGCTGTGCATCACAGTTTATTGTAGTAGTGTTGTCTAGTCTTTTTATATAATGTAGGAGGCTGTGTGGTCCAGTGGTTAAAGAAAAGGGCTTGTAACCAGGAGGTCCCCGGTTCAAATCCCACCTCAGCCACTGACTCATTGTGTGACCCTGAGCAAGTCACTTAACCTCCTTGTGCTCCGTCTTTCGGGTGAGACGTAGTTGTAAGTGACTCTGCAGCTGATGCATAGTTCACACACCCTAGTCTCTGTAAGTCGCCTTGGATAAAGGCGTCTGCTAAATAAACAAATAAAAATAATAATAATGTATAGCATGAGTTTTCTGACTGAAACTTTGCTCTGGATTGTCTTGCACATCAAAAAATATAAATTATGGATACAATTTCAATTGAATGTGTATGTTCTCAAAACGGTTTTTCTGTGGATAAATATTAACTTTCTTTCTTTCTGCAGAGGTTGATCTCTAAAATGACGTTTTTGTTCCATGTGAATGCACTACATGAATTATAGTACAAAGAAGCTAGTTGTTCAACTTGTACCAAGAGTAAACTGTGGTACTATATTAATGCAGTGTCAATAGTGGGTCACGTGAGTCATACGTTGTGCATTCATGATAGGCTTTCCACAATAGATAGTAACAGTTTTATAGTTGTAGTTATAAACTAAATTAGACTGAACAATCATTTTGCATCGCTCAAAAGGCACCTTTGGCACATGTTTGAGAAGTATGTTTGTTTTCAGCTAAAACCCAAATTAAAATGGCATAACTCTACAAACCAGAACCTGTCTAACCTGGAATTCAACTGCATTTGTTCATCATCCTGTACCTAAAACCAATGTTAGCTCAACTGTGAACTTAAGCATTGAGTGTTTTTTCCTTTACTATATTAACCAAGTTGCGTTTTCAAAAGCGAAATCAAGACATTGCCTATAGACAAGTGCAGAATGCCAGTGTAGCTTACCCAGAACCGTGTCTGCTGCACAACACTCTACGACTTGAAAGATCATTTGCACTTAATATTGAAGAAGCAGAATACCCTTCAGAAGAGAGTACAACCCAAAGACAAAAGGAACATCACAAGAAACCTGCTGAAAACAATGTGCAGCTGCAGTATTGAACTAGACACGACTCTGTTTATTGAGAAAATAAACCTTGAAATCACGACAGTATATCCTTTGTTAGATTTATACAGTCTAGAGCAAGATAAAAATGAGAGGACTGCAGTGTCTTATGTTTTATTTTTTACTTTTGATTTTAACAGTATGGTACAGAGAAGTCTGTATGTTCACTGTGGCACAGTGTGAGTTTATTAATGTGATTGTTTCACAACATTTTTTAAACTGAATATTCCATTGAAATGTACAAGATATATTATTACTGAATGGCATCTGCAGTAGAGACATTCCTATTTACCTAATGCAAAAAGTAAAAGTAACCCTGGAGTGTTTTCAAGGATCCCAATATTTTTTTTTCATTTTAAAATATACCATTTTACAGTATTCCTATAAACCACCATTCCTATGTGTACTGTTGTATACAGACAGCACAGCAGACTACACAATATGAGTGTGGTGTTTTTACATTAGAAAGAGTGGCATGCGAGAAACAGAAAGTAATAAGAATTTACAATGAGAGAATGGACCAAATTCTGGGGAAGCATTTTCTCAATTTGTGGTTGATAATACATACTGTAAGCAACGTTTAGAAAATGGTGCCAGGGAGCTGTATAACTAATACTGAAGGATTGAGCATTTACTTCAAACAACACAGCACTTGCCTGAGTCACAACAGGGTAAAATATAGGATTCAAATACCAAATGTGTACAGAAGCAGAACAGGCCAACTAAGCCTTTGTTCTTCTAACAGCAATCAGATAGTATGGGGAAGCAATTCAAAAGTGAAACAAAATACTTTATCTATTTATGAGTACAAATTGAGAGAGGTTGTGCAATGCACTGGCAGTGTTGGGGAGCAACACAATTACACGTAACACATTACTGTAATCTAATTACATGTAACTGTAACTTGTAACTGTAATGGTTCCTTTTTCAGACAGGTAACGAACTGTGGGAACACGTTACTTATTATGTGAATAAATAGCGTACTTTTAGTTACAAAAAAAAGAACTATGGATATTGCATAACGTGGAAATCAGAAAATGCTTAAACACTGTAAGTCAAACCTTACATGTCATATGTACTCACTTTTTATATAATCTTGCTAGAAAATAGCATCAGAGGAGAGAGTGAATGGGTTTAATAGCTGGATCTTCAAAGAATGTTTCCAGCTGCAGACTGAACCAAGAAAAATATCTCTTTAAATGTAAACTGTACCTGAGAAGTAACTTTTTTTTTTTTCAAAGTAATAAGTTACTGTAACTAGTTACAATTAAGCAATAGAACCCGAAGAAGAGGGGTTTACCGTCTGCAAAAGTAATAATGTGGACTTATGTTTGACAAGTGTTGTGGAAGAATGGCTGGGAAATGTCTACTCCATGTCTTTAAGAAAGCATATTGAATCTGCAGCCCTGTAAAACACGCATGAAGCAAGAAAACTAATCTTTTTACAAGTGTGCTGTTTAGCACACACCCTTATCTGCAGGTAGCCTAATTCATCGGATCTTTGGGCATTGCCCTGCTATTAGATTTAACAATGTGTTGCTTTTTGCAGGTATTCAGTGAGTGAATTGACCTTCAGACATTATCAGACAACTTATGGGCTGAAAGTCATTTGATTAGCATTTGTTTTAGAAAGAAAATGATGTTGACGACAAATTTGAAGTAAATCTGGCCCATGGTGTTAAACATGTGGAAAACATAAAGTGATTAACAAATAACTGTTCAAAGTGTCTTTTCTAATCCAACAGTAAGATATGTACTTGGTAATATAGTTGAGCACATCCAGCAATCTTAAAATAGGTTGTCCTAGGTCAGGGATTTGTAATTTAACAGTGCACTGAAGGAGTGTTGCAAGGTTGTTGAATTTGATCAAATCTCAAACATTTCCATTAAAGACAATAATTTATGAGGCAAAACATCCCCATTAATATAATAATTGGTTCAAAGGCAATACAACTCCCATCAAACTCTTCAAAAGAACAGACAACAGTGGCTAGTGTTACAATCCAGTGACGTTCTCAGTCCACCACTATATGCAAATAAGTGTAGCTGAAGCTTTCATTTACATAGTTAAAATACAAACCTGACCATCACAATACATTGTATTTCCATATGGAGATTATTGAAATTGTAAAAAAAAAGAAGAGTTACTCAAATATATATAGGACTTTCTGACACTAGGAAATAACTTTTCAGGCACATTACATGGGTGATGATGTCTATTTATTGTGTTACAGTAATTCAAAATAAATGTAGCAGATACTGCTGCTGTACCCACATAACTTACATACAAGTTTATATATTTTTGCATATAAATATTTCTAATTTTTGTATGAATTCCACCTTTTTTGGATTATACCCAAATGTTCTATAGACAGACCCGGTCAGTGCACCCAGATCCACATTGCGAATGAGGACCCTAAACAGCATTTAAATCTTATTTTAGATTAAAAAGCAGTAAAGACTAATAAAAAAATCTACTCTATGTTGAAGAAGCAAAACATGTAGTAAAACTGTAAGATTCAAGTACCAAATGTGGGGTATTAAACAAGGCCAGGACTGCTTCGAAAAAGCCTTGGTGTTGCAATAGACCCTTTGCTCACAGCTACTAGGAAGTATGGAGAAATAACACAATGCTTGCTCATATAGTCAGAAGCGTAGAGTACAAATCTTGAGAGGTTATGATGAGGAGGAAACTCAGGATAAAGCCAGTCAGGACTGCAAGTCACCTTTTAACCTTTTTTCTCTCAACTGCAACTTGTAAGGAACTGATTAAATAATACGCACTTGAATGCAAATAAAAACAAAAATCAACAGTACATGCATAAAGCTATACATGAATCCTATTTGCCCTTTCATCATTGTTCATGATGGAGGACAGTTTGTATTTAATGTGATGTTCACATAGGCTCTGCATGTATACACTGTGCATTTGGAACAACATTAGAAATAAGGGTATTGTCCAAACATGTATATTCACATTGAAAAGGGATCCATGTACAAACAAAAATAATTTCAGTACAACTATGGCTGTGTTAAAAACATAAGGCTTCATTTCTTAAAGCTTTGTCTTCTAAACGCATTTAATAGAAGTCCACAGCGCTCCCTGCTGTATCCATATTGTATTTTACATTTTCTGATGCCACTTGGTGGACTTTTGGTTGTCTGAGCAGCCAATATCGACTTACCTCCTATAAAATGTAATAACACTTGTGGTGCTTCAACACAAACGCACAACTTCGTGGAAGTTTAAGAAAGCTGTACAATATCAGTAGTCGCTCAAGGCCAAATTAGAACTCAGACATAAACATTGAAATGTGCCCTCCCGTATTTTAATATTAATTTGGTAATTTGCATTTGGAAGGAGAATCTTTCAGACAACTACATGGAAACACACACAACCCAAAAGTACTACCAAAATAGACTGTTAACCCTAACCAATACTTTAGGCAAAGTACAGAAACCAGGACCAGAGGAGATATATTCAGTAGTAATACATTATTAAGTCTATTAGGGTAAATTGATTCGCACAGAAATGTGATAGAGCTAGTATTTCTTCAGTTATCAGAACTGGAAGATTCTGAAAAGAAGCAAAATGCACTCTAGTGTTGCTTTGGCTGTGTGCTTGGGGTCATTGTCCTGCTGGAAGGTGAATCTCTGTCCCAGTCTTAGGTCTTTTGCAGACTGAAGCAGGTATTCCTCAAGGATTTGTCTGTATTCAGCTCCATCCATTTTGCCCTCTACCCTAACAAACTTGCCAGTCCCTGCCGATGAAAAGCATCCCCATAGCATGGTGCTGCCACAACCATGCTTCACAGTAGGGATGGTGTTACCTGGGTGATGCGCTGTGTTGGGTTTGCGCCAGACATAACGCTTTGCATTTAGGCTAAATAGTTCAATTTTTGTTTCATCGGACCACAGAATCTTTTGCCACATCTTTTCAGAGTCTCCCACATGCCTTCCAGGCGGGATTTTACATGGGCTTTTTTCAGAAATGGCTTCCTTCTTGCCATTCTTCCATACAGGCCAGATTTGTGGAGTATGTGAGCTATTGTTGACACATGGACAGTTTCTTCCATCTCAGCCATGGAACGCAGTAGGTCTTTCAGAGATGTCATTGGCCTCTTGCTGGCTTCTCTGACCAATGCCCGTCTTACCCGTCTGCTCAGTTTGGGAGGACGGCCTGCTCTAAGCAGATTCTGGGTGGTGCCTTATACCTTCCACTTCTTAATGATCGACTTGACTGTGCTCCAAGGGATATTCAATGCCTTTGAAATCTTTTTATACCCCTCCCCTGATCTGTGCCTTTCCACAACTTAATCCCAGAGTTGTTTTGAAAGCTCCTCGGTCTTCATGGTAGTATCTTTGCTTTGAATGCACTTCCCAACTGTGGTACCTTACAGAGACAGGTGTATTTAATCTGAAATCAGGTGAACCACTTTTATTGCACACAGATAGACTCCATTTAACTTATTGTGTGAATTCTGAAGGCAATTGGTTGCACCTGAGCTTATTTAGTGTCATAGCCAAGGGGGTGAATACTTATCTAATGAAGACTTTTCAGGTTGTTTTTTCACCCCCCACCCATTTTTTCACACATTGAAAGTGTTGAGTAGGTTGTGTAAATCAAAGGAAACAAAATCCCATTTAAATGCATCAAGATTTCAGGTTGTAACACAACAAACTGTGAAAACGTTTGTATGTATGTATGTAAATATATACAGTGCATTTTTGCATATTTTTGACACTGAATGTTATCAGATCTTCAACCAAAACCTAATATTAGATAAAAGGGCCCCTGAGTGAACAAATAACACAAAAATTTGATACATATTTCATTTATTTATTAAAGAAAGTTATGCAACACCCAATGCCCCCGTGTGAAAAAGTAATCGCCCCCTTAGACTCAATAACTGGTTACGCCATCTTTAGCAATAACTGCAACCAAACTATAAATTTCTTGTTCTTCAACCATTGTGATGTAGACTTGCTTGTGTGTTTCGGATCCTTGTCTTGCTGCATGACCCAGCTGCGCTTCAGCTTCAGCTCATGGAAGGATGGCCTGAAATTCTCCTGTAGAATTCTAAGATACAGAGCAGAATTCATGGTTCCTTCAGGTCCTGATGCAGCAAAGCATCCCCAAACCATGACACTACCACCACCATGCTTGACCGTTGGTATGAGGTTCTTACTGTAGAATGCAGTGTTTGGTTTTCGCCAGACATAACGGTGCCCATGTCGACCAAAAAGTTCCACTTTTGACTCATCTGTCCATAGAACATTGTTCCAGAACTCTTGAGGATCATCCAGGTGCTTTTTGGCAAACTTGAGATGAGCATTCATGTTTTTCTTAGTGAGCAATGGTTTCCGCCTTGCTACTCTGCCATGAATCCCATTTTTGCCCAGTGTCTTTCTGATGGTGGAGTCATGAACACTGACCTTAGCCAAGGCAAGAGAGGCCTGTAGAGCCCTGGATGTTGTTCTAGGGTTCTTTGTGACTTCCTGGACGATTTTACACCTTGCTCTTGGAGAGATTTTGGCAGGACGGCCACTCCTGGGAAGATTCACTACTGTCCCAAACTTTCTCCATTTGGACAATATGGCTCTGACTGTGGTTCGGTGGAGCCCCTGAGCCTTAGAAATGGCTTTGTAACCCTTTCCAGACTGATAGGCATCAGCAATTTTTTTCTGGAGGTATTCAGGATTTTCTTTTGGTCGTGGCATGATGTGCCTCTAGAACCTGTGTGCTGACAACTTCACTCTGATGGTAAGGGCCAAAGTTAGTCAGATTTATATTGGGCAGGGCTGGCCCAAATCAGGCCTGGTTCTTAACCAAAGTACTCAAACAGCTGACCCTAATTATCCCTTTAATTGGGTTGAGTTAACTAGGGGGGGCAATAACTTTTTCACACCTGAAGATTGCATGTTTGATTACCTTGCACACCAAACAAATGAAAGAAGCATCAAACTTTGGTGTCATTTTTTCTCTCAGACTCCCTCTATACACTACTACAACCCACAAAAAAATCTGACCAAATACAATGTGAAAAATGTGCAAAAATGCAGAAAATCAGACAGGGGGCAAATACTTTTTCACAGCACTGTATATATATATATATATATATATATATATATATATATATATATATATATATATATATATATATTAAGAATATATATAGTTGATTAAGAATCTGTATGAATACCCATTCAAAAACACATGATTTTAATTAATGCAAGAACAGTGAAAGATACGATCATGCCCCGCTTGAGTAATGAAGATCGTCTGGTTGCTATCGGAATGATATGAGAGAAGTTGCCTAGAGAAGGAGATGTTCTGCTTCAACAATCAGCAGACTAGTCCAGAGAAACCATGAAACCAGCTCTGTGAGGGACAGGCCAGGTCCTGGAAGGCAAAGGGTCACTATACAGGCCCAGGACTGTTATGCTGACTGTTGCGTTGTTCAAGCCAACCACTGGGGCGGTGGAAGTGTGATGATCCAAAAGCCAATCCGGATGTGTCGATTTTCCAGCAGGACAATGCAAGGCCATACAGTGCTAGGATTACAATCAACAAATCTAATGAATCTATTAAGTGTATTTGAGTGTTTTGAACACCTGCATCATACCAATCTAATTTGGTTTATCTTTCTGCAGTATTTGCTACTGGCTTCTGGCCAGACAGGTTTGGAAAGATATTTGTCACCCCATAGCATGAGAAAATGTGTTACATGGTCACATAGTTGGAATAATACATTCTTTGACATTGTATATTTAAGATAAATAACTAATAACTACAAGTTCATGGTTCTTCATGTTAGTTAATTTTTTCTCTTTCAGCGAGCATCAGTGAAACTCATTAAAACAAGTCACCAACCTGGTCTACTTTTTATTCAAACAAAGTTGTTTATCTATCAGAGGTGAAACACCTGCAGTACGCTTTTATTTTTAAAATTAGGGGAAAAGCACAATACAGAATTTGAAGCTATCAGACTCCTTTATGAAAACATTTCAAAATAAATTGTGGAATGTAAAATCTTCAGAAAACAAGGCCATTGTGACAATTACACTTTAGTCACTGAATTTGAAAAACAAAGCAGTACCCTAATAACAGCATGCAATCTCGTCTAAAAAGTAGAATGTCTCCACATATAGGAGTTACATGCTGTCATACTGTATTCACTCCTTTGTCTCTCAAGCTCTGGACCATGGTCAGGCAAACCGGCTGCACTATGAGCATCTCTTCAAGTGTCAGCACACAGAGCCAGCTGCCTGCCGCGTGGAGTACACACTACACCAGCACTGATGGTAAACCCTGCTTAAAACATGCACTGTTGTAACCTACCTGTAGGGCCAAACATTTGATCAAAAGGAAAGAGGCATTACGCACCAGAGGTGGATAGTCAGAAAAACTATGGGCATAATCGGAAATTCCAATACTACAGTATGATATGCACAGGAGCAGAAGAGGGCAGAATTTATCAAGAATGAAATAATCAATGCTACTAGAGAAAAAATAGGAATACTGACTAACGGTATAAAAAACGCTTTAGCTACACCACAGAATACCCACATGAACGTATAACGAGACACATTAAAGAAGACAAAAAAAGTTAAAGAAAAATGGAGCTAAAGGGGTAGATAAATCTCTGGTGTTGCCTCATTATACATCAACACATTTGTTAGCTTTTTTCTAATTCCAGTTGTTTAAATTGTAATAATTCCATAATTTTTAAATTGATTATGTTAAACAATAAGTAGGTTTGTAACATTACTGGTGTGTTTCACAAAAATGGTGCCCTGGACTAAAAAGCTGCCTGGTAGCTCTTTTACTAGACTGGATACTGATTGGTACTGACTTTCCTCCTGACTAGGGTCTACAGCAGGGATCCTGGGGAGGATGTGGCAGGAAACCCATCCTCAGTTGTGGTCCAAGTTCCAGGTGTGGGAGTGGCTGCAGCAAACCTTCGACGTTCACCAGCTGGATGCCACCTGCATCCCCTTTCAGAACTTTGACATTGACGGAGGCCAGCTGTGCACCATGAGCCTGCAGGACTTCACCCGGGCTGCCGGTAGCATGGGCCAGATACTCTACCACAGTCTGACCGAGCTCAAGTGGAATGGTACGGTAGAAGGACCTTGTTGATTTGTCAAACTGTCTCTCTTTTTTATGATGCTGTGCTGCACCTGAATTTGTGTGGATAGGGAAACACAGCCTAAAATCAACCCTCAGTATCTAAGTTTGTCAGATCTGCTGTTATAACTATCAGAACCTCTAACCTACAGTAGATGCAGCTTTTATACTCTACAGAATGAAAAGGTATCTGTTATGGGAAGCACATTTACACAACAGGTGTATGCAAGTCAGGTAAAGGACACTAACACGAGTATGCTACAGATGTTCATTGACTAGGGATGTAGTTGCTTTGTTTCTCTGATATTTATATTTTTTTTCACATTCAGGTCATTGTGGAAATGAACTCTTTTCACCAGTGGATATTAAAACAGAAATTGATGGTAAGTAAATAGATTTGAATCTGATTTGGACTCAAGTCAGGATTTCCACCGCTAGTCAGTGATTAACACAGTTTGGCAATTGTTTGAAGGGAAGTCCTGGTCATCCAGATTTATTGGCTTGTGTAAATGTAATTGTGGTTCATTTCTAATCATTATTATTATTATTATTATTATTATTATTATTATTATTATTTATTTCTTAGCAGACGCCCTTATCCAGGGCGACTTACAATCGTAAGCAAATTCATTAAGTGATACAAGTAATACAATAAGACCTAAATACACAAAATGTTATGTAACTGAAACATACTTATTGGAAAGTAATGTTCATGACTAGGTACCAATAATTGTTTACAAAGCATTTTATAATGCTTAACGGGTACTGAAAAATAAAATATTCACAAATGTACATAATCAATTGAAATAATTATGCACAAGGATTGAAAGAGCTGTCAAGGTCTGAGGCGTGAATAGAGTTAGAAATAATAAAACAAGATTTTGTTCTGGTTCTGCAGCAACCGCTCAGATAGGAAAAGCAACTGTACGTGTCATTATAACCCTAATATAATCTAAATGCAGCATTTCAGGTCATTATCTGCCAAGGAAGGTCTGCTGGCTTAAACAAAAAACCTACTCATATTAAATTAAATCCTAACATACAAATCTGCCACAACTGTAGCCTAAATGAATTTGAAACTCAAAGTAAGAATGATGGATTACAAAGTTCAGAGTCCTGAGATAGGAGAAGATTTGGAAATAGATCATCAGGGAGCTTTTTTCCTCCAGTACCGGTAACCCAATGTGGTGCTGAGGAAGTGAGAGCAACTTGTCAAATAATAGCTTTTCTAATGGCTCTTCACTTTGCATGTATATTGAAAGTAAAATGTGTGCTTCGTGTTTCACCGTTTATATAGCAGAAACACAGTGAAAAGCAAAGTCAGAAACTTTCTTCAGCTCTTTTTAGTTGTGTAAAGTAATGTCATCTCAGTTGCCAAAAAGAGCATATGACATAATAGGCTTTGATTTACAAAAAAGCTTTTGACAGCTTGCTGTATGAGAGTCTAATCCTTCATTTGAAAACAGTGGTAATACACGGAAGTACAAGTAGATATATGTACTCAGTGTAATGCCCGGATCGATGCCAGGGCCCTTGCTGGTTTGTTTCTACATTAGTGAACTAGATCAGGGGATAATTAGCAAACTTATAACATTTGCATTTTTTTTATCCAAAACAAACACTATTGACAGGTAAATCTATACGAAACTAGGAATAGTTTAGGATTGATTATTTTTAGGTTATAGATGGAAGCTTTTTTCACAGCACAGACATTGTGAATTTTATACAGTGTTTAATTTTTCAAGAAACACATTAAACTCTTTAAAAATGATGCAAGATTTCAACTGGAATAAGATATATATTTTTAGCTTTAAATAACGACTTATATTGTGTAATTTCATATGCGTTTTTGTGTGTCTGTTCAGAACTACCATGTATGCTGCATCCCTTTAAGGAAGACAGCTGTTTCTATGACTGTACAAACACAGGTAGGGGAGTTACTGAGGTATACTGTAATAACAAGGAAGCCAAATATTTACTGTTACATCTGCCTTTTCTAAAAAAAAATGTTTGATTCAATTGCAGATCTCTTAGACATCAAAGCGCCCTATCAGGCTTCAATGGGTCAAAGCACATCGAATCCAGTTACTCAGGGTAAGGACAGTAAAAACCAGGCTGAGGTAAACATGGACAAGAGTGGTGTGTGCTTTGAGAATTAAGAAAATAAGACAAATATATTAATGTCTGTTACTGATAAAAAACAAACAAACACAAAAAAAAAAAACATTTTCAATTCCCAAAAAAGATGAGCTTTACTTTTGTGGGTTTTTTTCACATATTTTTTGGCCCATGTGCAGCGTTGGCCGAATGTTCCCTGTGGATAATTTAAATGCTTGGGGAATTTATTTATTTATTTTATTATGCCAGGATCGGTGCCAGGGCCCTTGCTGGCTTGTTTCTACATTGATGAACTAGATCAGTGGATAATTAGCAAACATAACATTTGCAGATGTAACACAGCCTGGAGGGGTGACACGTTTTCAGTTAATCATGAAACCCAATGGGATTGAAACCTTGATGTTCTATTAAAGTAATTACATCATGTCCCTTGTCCTGCTTGTGTGGGATTGCCAAAGGAGCATATGTGGTATCTATCCTTGAGTTATACTGATCAACAGCTCACATGTGCGTAAAACAAACAATACCCTGCACAAGCCCAATAAAAAGTGTTTTTTTTGTATCCAAAACAAACACTATTGACAGGTAAATCTATACGAAACTAGGACTAGTTTAGGATTGATCATTTTAAAGTTATAGGTTTAAACTTTATTCACAGCACAGACACCAAAGTTAAACATTGTGAATTGTATACAATGTTTATTTTTTGCCATCTGGAAGTCACCAGACTTGATGTATACAATTGGTATCCCAAATACCCCAGGACAGAGGCAGTGTGGGGGAGCAGAATACAACCTGGCTACAGACATGAAAGTGCACTATCAAGATGTTATTGGCTGCACGACATTAGTGGCACAAATAATGAGGATGTCTTTTACTCTGCATGTCTGGATTGGAGTTTCACACCCAACAGACTATTCACACTTGCCATCTGGAAAGAGGTGCTCTGCAGTATACTGCCTTGCATGCTTACGTTGGTAAACACCTAGGGTGATTTCCTGCAACTGCTCATTAGACAGGTTGGGCAAGCTATCATCATCCATTGACACCCATGGTGTCTGTTTTGTGAGG
Source organism: Acipenser ruthenus (assembly GCF_902713425.1). Taxonomy (NCBI): domain Eukaryota; kingdom Metazoa; phylum Chordata; class Actinopteri; order Acipenseriformes; family Acipenseridae; genus Acipenser; species Acipenser ruthenus. Next base: position 14,726,874 of record NC_081216.1, on the reverse strand, counting down.
AGATGATATAAATAATTTTCAACAAATCAGCGTCATCAGTGTTTAAATTCAGACTAGTATCTGTTTGTCATTTAGAGATTATTCTGTATTTGTGCCAACATTTTACTGTTAATTGCAAAAGTAATGGATGCAGTTCATCTGAACCAAAATAACCATTCCATAATATGAATTTATAAAAAGGAAGCCTGGTTTTACTGTTGCATGAATTTGACACACTTTTCTCTGCTCCCAGTTCCAGAAGTGAAGAGGAAACTCAACAGACCACAGGAAGGGCAGTTTAAAAAACATAGTATGTTTTCTTTTTTTGTTTTTGTTTGATTAAAGCATGATAATATTAAAAGAAAGGATAGAACACTTGCAGGGCCAATTAAAAATTATTTTTTTGATAAATGTTACTGCAAAAAAATGATTTAAGTATATCTGGGTGCCATCAGTATAAAAGTGAAAAGCTTTTCATCTGACCAATGGCGACATACTGGCATCCATCTGAAATTAAAACCACGTCAATGCATCACCAGAAAGATAGAAATTAAAACCATGTCAACGCATCACCAGAAAGGCCAGTAAAAGCATCAGCACTTTGTGACAACTGATGGCCATCATCAATATATATTGCAGCATCCAGGTCAAGCAAGACCAAGGCTTCTAACTAGATGGTAACTTTACAAGTAAAGTTGTGGGGCTTGCTTTATTGGGAAAGTGGTCAAAGTAGCTGATTTGTGTCAAAAGTCACATTGTTTACTAATTGTCTCATGCTTAGAATGTGCTATCATTTGAATTCAACAGTGGGAAGTAGCCTACTGAAAGAAGTTGATGCGGTTACTAAAACAGCTGTACCTCTTGATTGGTAGACGCCATTTCTGTTTTGATTTCATATTTGAATAGCTGAGAAGTAGACGAAGATTTCATTTACTCTAAGTATTTGTCTAACTTGTTGGGAAAGTGGTCAAAACGGCAGTTATTTCTAAAAGTTCACAGAAAACGTAGTTGGTGCAGTTACTAAAAGAGGTGTACCTCTTGATTGGTAAAAGTTATTTCTGTTTTGATTTCAGATTTGAATAGCAGAGTAGAGGAAAATTCCATATAACTTTTTGTCTTACTTGTTGGGAAAGTGGTCAAAGTAGCTGATTTGTGGCAAAAGTTACATCGTTTACAATAAATAGAATGTTGGAAATCTGGGAGTTTTTAAACAATGGGAGCTTTAGAATGTTGAAAAAAGTCCCATTAAAGTGAATGACGATGGACAAAAAAGGACAAAAAGCTTAATAGTTTAAAAAGTATAAAATATATCAAAAAGTTGTATACAAGCACACTATTCCAGACCGGTCAACACGTTTTAAAGTTTGAATGGCGTTTCTAGCTTAAAGTGTAAGAGGAGTAGCGTGAAGAAGAAGAAGAAGAAGAAGAAGAAGAAGAATGTTGAAGATTTAAAGTGGGGACTCTTGCTTCGCAAGCCCCACTAATTAGAATCCGTAACCAGGAAAAGATCATTCCATACTCTTAGGAGAGTTGTCTCAATAATATATTAGGTCCTAAATCCAGACAGAAACTTCTCCAAACTATTGCATCTGTTCAGATGGTCAAAATGAAGGTTTAGCAACAAACTGAGGATTTGATATTGGTTGACAGGAGGGCTGTTATTATAACAATGTTTTCTTCATCTGTCCCCTCCCAGACCCACGAGGGACACACCTATGGGAGTTCATCAGAGACATCCTTTTGAATCCAGAACGGAACCCAGATCTGATAAATTGGGAGGATCGTACAGAGGGGATCTTCCGCTTCCTCAAATCAGAGGCTGTTGCTCAGCTCTGGGGCAAGAAGAAAAACAACAGCAGCATGACGTATGAGAAGTTGAGCCGAGCAATGAGGTAGGGGTCTTTGAAACACTCAGAGGCTACTTTGTGGAGCTATTAATGTGTGATTACATGCGCAGCTGACCTATTGCCATTGACTTGATGAACTTCCATTAAATGTGTTAATTTATTAAGACCATGGACTACATTGAGACAAGAGCTTTCTATCGCACTGTGTTATGTCAATTGTATGAATGGTCCCATCTTAACAACACAGTGCATCTTATATTACTGGTACTTTGTTGCTATTACAGTTATTTTGTAGCAGGGTTCTGAAAAATACAGCATTACACGCCCCCACGTGTTGCTACAACTGTTTAAATAACGTACCTGTAATTTTTCTTTTTTTCATTGTTAACATCCTGACAACTTTTTCCACTTATAACTTTAAAGTTTGTTTCAAAGCTCTTTTCAAAATGTCTGCTCCAGTGCACTGATAGTGTAAGGATTATTGCCCACATTGTCAAACACAGCAATAACGATCCATGATGTGGTATGGAACAGAAAAGCCAGAGCACTTGATTTTTTAAAAAATTTTAATCGCTCTTCCTGCAGTGATTTAGAGGGCAGATCTCAAACCCCACTAGAGCGGACATTTTGAAAAGGGCTTTGAAACAGACTTTAAAGTTATAAACGTAAAAAGTTGTCAGGATGTTAACAATCAAAAGAAAAATTACAGGAACGTTATTTAAACAGTTGTAGCAACAGTTGTAGCAAGAAAAGGGCTTGTAACCAGGAGGTCCCTGGTTCAAATCCCACCTCCAGCCACTGACTCATTGTGTGACCCTAAGCAAGTCACTTAACCTCCTTGTGCTCCGTCTTTCGGGTGAGACATAATTGTAAGTGACTCTGCAGCTGATGCATAGTTCACACACCCTAGTCTCTGTAAGTCCCCTTGGATAAAGGCGTCTGCTAAATAAACAAATAATAATAATAACGTGGGGACGTAAACGCTATATTTTTCAGAACCCTGCTACTTACTCTTTAAGACAATTGTGCCGATGGCCAAAGATATTGCAGGGCTGTGACCTTGATTACAATTTTTAAAAAAATAGATACATATAAAACCATTAACAAATCTTTCTACTCAGAATGATGTAAAAGTGGCTTACTGTTCTGTATTGTCCTAAGTGTCGGTCACTCACATGTTTCTTAACCTCCGCAGGTACTATTATAAGCGGGAGATTCTTGAACGTGTGGATGGAAGGAGGCTTGTCTACAAATTTGGGAGGAATGCACGGGGGTGGAGGGAATCTGACAAGTAATATAGCAAGTTATGCCTTCATTTGTTACGATATTAAGATGTAAAAAAATAGATATTTTATTTATAACCTTGGTATCATGCAGCTATTTGTTAATATGAAGAAGCCTTACTTGCTTTTTTTGAGATTTTTTTTACTTGTGTTTATAGGCAAATTATTATTCAAGTGTGAAACTTGGCCCAGTTGACTGTATTGATCCAAGTGTAAAACAGAATGCCACACTCTGCTCAAGTTACAAAATCCTCCAGTGATGGCAGTCTGGGTAATACGTAATATGAGCATTCCATAGTAAGCGCTCACCGCCATCTCTACATTGACCACATTTCACAGTTGAAGTTTTTCTCCATTGGAATTTTCACTTTACAAATCACTGTTAGTTTTCCTTGCTCTTGGTCTTACTTGACCAGTGATTACATTACATGTTTGTTTTCTAAGTATGAGAACACACATTTCTAGTTTGTTTTGTATGACTTGGACAAGCTGGAATCTAGGTCACCTGCCAGTATAATCTGCATGTACTGACCACTGTCTGATGTCTCCTCCTTACATTTGAATAACCTGCCTTCGGTCTGCTAAACAGGACCTTATCTGTTTTACTAGCTGGCCCACTCCTCCTTATTTGCTAGGTTGAATGAACTTTAATGTTGGTTGTTATGCTGTTTTGAAAACAACTGTTATAGCATGAATTTTCCTTTTAAAAAATATATGTGCTATCAGATTTTATATTAAAACTATTAGAGGTGTGCCAATAGTTCATGTATTTTATGAGTAATTCCCTTTAAGAAGTTTCAGGTTATTAGGATTTTATATAAATGAATTAAAACATCCCTCGGTTGGCCTTTACACAATTATTTAGTACCAATGACAAAAAATCTGACACGTGATTTTATATATATATATATATATATATATATATATATATATATACCCTGTAATTTGTTTTATAAGTTAATACGTCAAGCGTAGGGTCTCTTATTGTATAAAGGCTGCTACACAACAGACGTGATGCGACAAGCGAAACTGTGCAACGATGCGACAAAATTAATTGACCCTATACTTTTGATAAGTATCTTTCACACCACAGGCGACAATATGACAGACGACGCGGGGGCAACACTGCAGCGACGCAAAATAAATAGAATTGAATCGTATTTTTGGCGATTTGTTGTGCGACAACTAGGAAATTGACTAATCAGAGAACAGATCCAGCAGGGTGAAGCAGTATCCAAAATGACACAGTAAAAAATAATACTTGCCGTGGAATAAGCCTGTTATGTAGGATTTATTGCCATATATGTTGCAATGAGTGTATGGTCATGTCGCAGCGAAAGTATCTTGTCGCCCAGTGAAAAATCTTATCGCGTCTGGAGTGTGGGGGGCCTTAAGAGATGTTATGGTCCTGGCGAGAAGACTGGGAAGCTGAGCAGTTCTGGTTGCCCTTATGGAAATGTAATATATACAAAATATATTTTTGAAAATATGTTAAGTAGAAAATACACATTTTAAAATATATGTTACAATATACTGCTGTGTTTTCCTGGTAAATATATTGCTATATGTTGTAACATATAACAATATGTTTTAAAATATGCACATTATTGTCATTTTAAGATATACATATATTCGCAACATATATATATTTTTTTTAAATATGCAAATTATATATCAATATAAATACAAATATATTGCAGTAAATATATTGCAATATATTTGTATTTATATTGATATAAATATATTACAGTATACGGCAATATATATTTAGAACATCAGTATTGCAATTTACACCTTGTTTGTTTTTACTCAGTTTCAGGGAATACAGCTTCTTTTCATCCTGAGACTGATGTATTTATCTTGTAGCCACTACAATATATTTTATATATATATATTATTTTAAAGGTAAACAAATGACATTCTCAAATATACGTATATACTTAAATTTCTTATATGATTTTACACAACTGAAAATGTATTTGGAAAAACATACAAACTGTAAATATATTCTCAAGCATATTTTAAATATAATATAGGAAAACATATTTTGTACTGCATATATTTTCCAGTATACTGAAACATATGTCAACATATTTCCCCAATATTTTGCAGTATATTTAATTTCCATACTGTTCAAAATTTACCCTAAGAGATGCCTTACTCACGACATTTAAATCACTTATTGTAAATCACACAAATGAAGACTGTACTCAGGAATAGCTTTAAAATGAAAAAATATTTTTTCTTTTTGTAAAACTTTTATTCACCCCTCCCCCTGTCATGAAATGGTTCTGTCCCTGACTCATGCATGTAGGGTGCTGAGTCCTAGTGAGGGTTTTTATTAGAAACAAAACTGCAGTGGGAGAAATGTGAGAAATATTTTCATCAAAGTCCATCAAAATTTAGAAAGAGTGAAGTTAATAGGATGGTCCATATTACAAAACGTACCAGGTATGTGTGTCTTTTTTGATTTGTTTAGATTTTTGAAAACTGGAATTAGATGTGGCGTTCTATGCACTGGATGACATCTGTTCACAAGATAAGATGTACTGGAATTTTGGCAAATACTTCACTGTGATTGGTTGATTTCTGATATGTGGTTTGTAATAGTTTTTTAAGACAAATTGCACTATCCCTTTAAATAGTTTGTACAGTGCTAAATGATATTGAAGCCGACAGAGAACACTTTTAAACACAGTATAATACAATAGTTGTTTTGTGGGAGATGTTTGTAAGAAAAGCTTCTTTGTTTACAAATATAAAATGTCCATGATCTTGTCTGTCTTGCAGCACAAGCAGAAACAAAAAGTTTAGAGGCTCAATACATTCAATCAAAGTAGCAAAAAGTTAAACACATTTGACTCTTTTATGTCTGATATGAATCAGTATAATGTTAGTGGATGAATTAACAGTAAGTGCTCCCATGTCTCTTGTGTATGAATACATACAATACAGTGAGGTGCATACTTTACAATTAGACTATTCAATAGAAGAGATAGGATTTCCCTTGTAATAGTTTCCGATGAGCCGCCATGTTTCTACTGTGCATATACCTTGATTTACCATGGTTTTTATCAAGATTAAGAATATGTACTGTATTTATATTGTGTGTAAAATACTTTCACTATGATGCTTTCACTAGAATTTAAAACAATAAATCAATTATTTTACCACGATTCATCATAGCCATAGTTCCAAACAGTCTGTCATACAATATAAAAGCAACACTAAAAGTAAGGCTAGTCCCCTCATACCCATGTTAGTATTAAATAATAGTTATCATCGTTTCTTTTGGTACTTTTTATAACTCACATATCTGAAATGTTAATCCCAGCACACTGTAGGTTCCCATATTAAATATTTTGACAGCATTGGAAACTATTAGAAGGCTATCACTGGAACTGGCCATGGACTGAAGGGAAATCCAAACATGGAGGAATCTATTAAAGTACTTTCTACATCTGCAATTGTACTTGTACGCAATCACTGTACTTTGGATAAATGTCAAACCCTAAGTTGCTTTTGCATGTGTCTTGTCTCAGCACATGAGTTGGAGAGACACTGTCTGGCATTAGTGTACATTTCTGAAAATGTCTTTCATTCCTGTGTCACATTTCCACAAGTACTGGATGTGCATCCTGGTCATGTCAAGAATGAATCATTCTCACAAGCATCATCTTTATAGAAGTTCACTTCCTTCAGGAACTTGATAGTACCCCACATAAGCCCACATACCGTCCTGCAGCATTGCATGCGAGTGTAAGGTTCAGGTCAAGTCTTGGCAGAAACAAGTCTGCATATATTGAACTCTCTTTTTGGATTTCTGGGCATTTTAAAGTAATTGTAGCTTACAAAATAATTTAATAAATGTAACCTGATTTGCACTTCAAATAGCTACACAGCTCTCAAATGTGCAATTTTGATGAAAATACACTCTAGCAAGCATGTGTTTTTAATTTGAAAACATGATATCTGGCACTACTTTGGGTTAGACAGCTTTCAGTTTCTATGCATTATTCTCTTGGGTCATATGGTCTCAGCAGTTCCTTCTGAGTCAAAACATGTCAGTAAATATGGGGAAGCAGCTGGTTAGTTAATGACAAGAAAGAAGCCATTAAAAGGTTGGGAATTGAATCCTTTAGGTGAAATGACCAAGACAGTGCACCTAAAATCATGGCTTGAGTTTCTTTCAGAACTTAGCATTTGAGACAGATACAGATCTGGAATGGGTTACCTAGTCATGTTGTTGAAGCTTTAAGACCCAGCTTGACAAAGTTTTGAGGCCTCCATTAGTAAATGTGCTTATATTTGTATATTCTTATATTTGTATGTTCTTATGTAATGTAATGACTGGAAGTACACAACTTGTAATAGTTATGGAATTATTCTGTTATTGCTTCATATTTTTGAAACCATGCCCAGATAAAGTATCCCATTCTGTCTTAATACTTTCAGAAAACGAAACATTTTTCATTTGTATACAGTGTATCTATTAAACCTAAGTTTGAATGCTAGAACCCTTGTTATCTCTGTTAGTGTGACCAAACCTATTCATTGCAAAGCCCATACAAAGGTACAATATTACTTTTGAAAATATGAAAAATATGTGATATTGTAAAGATAAAAAATATGCACATGTAGAGAGTACAACGTATTCCTTTAAATGGATGTACACAATAAACGCCAGGCTATAACTCACATGTAACCTATTTGAAATCTCCAGAAATGGCTGTTAATGTAAAGTGTGGTATTAGATTGACATGGCTTCTGGGCTGGGATTATGCACAGGTCCTTTCTAACTCTGTGAGGGCACTGCAATGATGGGATGGTGGGGAATTTGCTTTTTTTTTTTTTTTTTGGTAGCGATTTTTTTTTGTGAGAAATGTGAATGCTAAAAAAAAAGATTAAAAAAGGACTTGAAACTTATTTAATTTTCAATAAAACATATATTTTAAGTGTTCTTGTGGTGTAGTCTGACTTTTTTCATATAACGTGGTGTTGTATTTCATAAGCCTGTTCCCAGACAGTGTTTACCCATGATTCTTATTTCCTCATCTCAGATAACTTTAAATGTATTGTTATCATTCAACAACCACCCCCAGATTGAGGCGGCTGTACGTGCCTCCCCTCTTTCATCATAAACTATATATTTTGCCCTTCTACTTTTGCTCAGTTTATACACACTATTATTCTGTTTTGATATGGTTTTGCCTTGAAATGATTTAAAATGAAATAAAAAATGGAAAGGGATTCAGAGGATGCCAGAGGGGCCACATTGATAGAAAAGCACCCTACATGAACACGTGGTCTGCACTGTACAATAGCTAACGTTAGCAGCTTAAGATGGCGTGACTGCAGCAGAAGCTACTGGGCAGTTATGGAGACGACAAAAAACATAAGTTAAATATAGGCTAGGTAGTTGTTAGTTTAGTTTGTTTTTATTCTCTGTTAATTAAATTCTATTCATTGAAAAAAAGCGAGAGAATCAGACCGGTGTAACGTCAATTTTTGCTACCCCGTCAAAATTTGTTACTGGTAGCAAAACATGTCGCAAATAAGCATCACATTTTGCTACCTTGTTAAACTCTGCTACCTAGTCAAAATCTGATACATATACCAAAATGTCATCTAAAGCTATAAACATTATTTTTTTGGTCTAGTTAAAACAATTCAGCAATTCATCTTGGTGGTTATATAGAGAGTAGTTTAAAAAGATAAAAAATATATATATATAGCTGAACTAAAATAATGTTCATACCTTGGAAGTTCTATGTATGAAGGTACCAACATTTCATGGGTGTAATGTCAAAATATCATACTTTTTCATCTCCACCTTGCCGCATTAGTGACTTAAGTTAGAATTAAGGGTGGTGGAATCTATGACTGGCACTCTCTCATATAGCACATACAAGCTTTTCTACTAGCAGCTGTCTGTATTTAATATGAATTAGTTACACATTAGTTACAGAAGACGTATGTATTGGTTTTTGATGAGCGTCCTTGGTCTGCAAGGAAAACAAATCTGGCCATGCGCTGTGCAAGGGGAAAATAGTTTAAGTTAGCAGTTTAATGTTGCTGCTGGGCCATGAACGGGTTTAAGTTAAACACCAACCATAAATAAAATGTTACTGTTATTAAGCACTGGTAATAATCTGAAGCAGTTGTATTTCAGAATAACAGAAGCCCGTTTTTACTTTAGTGAAGTAAGCTCCAATGTTTTTTTTTTCATTATTGAAATGAATGTTCAGCTTTCATATTGAAGCTTGTTGTGTACTAATAAAACCAATTAGTGTAGGAAATTGTTTGGATCGTTTAAGATGTTTTTCAAGTCAAGTAAGCGTATCTGAGTATAAAGACAAGCCTTTGTGTAAAGATGTTGGGGGGTTTTGATGAAAATAAATAGCAAATATTTATAACATTTAATTTTTTAATTTTCTGTAAAAATACACTCGGTGAGAGTCATTGTTTGAGGACTCAAACTTAAGCAACTCAAGTTTGTCAACCATGTTCTGTTAACAGGAAAGTACGACATGAAAAAGTGTAAAAGATGTAGCTATTTTTTTATGAAATGCAATGAAAAAAATACTATTAAAGTCAAAAACATGTTTAACATAATGTGTACATCTTTCATATAGAAACATGTGAGATCTATATTGTTAATTTCAATCTAACTATAATATTGCAGGCTTGCAATCCTAAGGACTGTCTTGTTTAAAAACTCTAAATATTTGCTGACATAGGAAAGAAAACCATATTTTGCCCCTAGCCAGCTGTAGGGATGATGTCAGCATTGCAGACGTACTTGGTCATCCAATGGGACCAGTTCCTGTCTTGCTGGTCATTTTTCCAACCCCGAAGCAGTTGTGGTTAATTCAAAATTAGTCACTGCTCTTTATAGCAACAGGAGGAAGGAGGCAGGTGTACAATGCTACATGCTATCCATGGTAATTGCCTATTCAATGTAAGAGGTGTTGAAGGAAGGGTTGTTTTAAAGAGGCCATGCAGATGCATTGTTAGAGCATTTTCTCTTTCCTGTTGAAAATCTCTTCTGAAATGTTTGCAAAAAAACAAAGTCTTGGTGGATCTGCCAGTATTACCTTGCTCTTGTCATTTCTATTCTGTAAATAAAGGTTAAGAGAAACAATATTTTTTTATTTTATTTCCTGAGTAAACTTTAGTCAACACGAAGGAAAGAAGTAATAAAAAGGTCATTATTTGTATGCAAAACAAGCAAATTATAAGAAAGAGAATCTTTGAGAGGCTAGAGACATCATCACATTAACCATAACCTACAGTAGCAGTAAACTCTTAAGCAGAAAGGTACTGTAAGTGAATGATTCATGATGTATTTCAAAAGAAGAAAACAAAGGTCATGCAGATATTCTAACAGTAGCTTTTGCTTGGGAAATCCCCACAATGCACATGAAAAAAGCACCTTTTAAACCTGCCATGTTTGTATACAAAGACAGCTTTATTGCTTTACCTGGATCTATGCCTTTGGGGTGTGTGTTAATACCAGTATCCCTTTTCAAATGCAGAAACTATGGACAACCTTCTCATATTGTCATAGATGTTTAAAATCCCTGGAAGAAATCATATTATATATAACCAGAGTCTGAAGTCAATTATTAAACAATTTGTGCATGATGTTTTTTTTTTGTCTTTCGTGCGGTACTTTGTCAAAGGCTTTTTCAAAATATCAGTAGATTATGTCATATGCAATGTCCTTGTTGACTCTAGTAGTCACCTCCTGAAAGAAATCTAGTAAATGAGTTAATGATTTCCATTACACGAGAGTAGATGTTAAAACTTCATGCTGATTTGAACTTGGCTCTCACCAAGATAAGCACCAACTAAGACGCAGCTTTACAGTAAACTAATGTGATCCATCTGTGTCTCCAGCCATTTGCGTTTCCTTCCATATGATGATGTAGATATCCTTCTGTCTGGTGTTAATGGCTGAAGTGTAATGCTGGCTCCAGGGATCAGCTTATTTTGCCTCCCTGGCGCATCAGCACACACAACGGCTGCGATGCTGGCTCCGGGGATCAACCACAGTGCGGCCTCCCCAGCGCATCAGCATGACAACCATCTGGACTGAGCTAAGTAGGGTACATCTCTGGGGTTTTCAAGTGGGCACCTTCCATCCTCAGTGTTTCGTCGACTAGCCCACGACACCTCAAGAGGGCTCGACGGTGATTCTGGCGTCCCAGCATCACCCCCCTCCGTCCCCCACTCAACTCAGCCCAGCTTACTTACCCGTACATCAGCGTTTCTTTCTTTCTACTGTGCTTGAGATCCCCAGCCAGAATCTTTCCGTCTCGACCACAGCCAGTTGCTGCTCCTCTCTGCTGCTTCAGATAAGCAAATAAGATCTACCCTTCCTATGCTGGCTGTCTCCTATAATGTTGTTACTATATAAATATTCCTCCATTTTGGTCATTATTGTAGTTTCCATGGTTTTACATATGATTGATGTAAAACTTATAGGCCTGTAGTTCACAGGGTCAAGTTTATCTCCCCTTTTAGACATAGGAACAATATTGCCAATGTTCCAATCCAGTGAAATGGCTCCTTTATTTATAGATTTCACTGGGCGTGAGCTGGGGTGAAGGATAAGGCAGAAGAAGCAGCAAGAAGCAGTTAGTAGGACAGAATGTGGTCACTGACTGAGGGCGACGATGCCTCACATCCCAGGGGCAGAGGACCCAGCAACCGAAACGGGATAGAAAAGATGGTCCCTGACTGAGGGCGACGATGCCGACCATCTCAGGGGCGAAGGGCCCAGCGACCGAAGACATGATAGAAAAGGGGCACTGACTGGGGGCGACAATGCCGCCATCCCAGGGGCAGAGGACCCAGTGACCGAAAACACATATGAGGGTTATGACTCGGAAAGCGCCCCTCGATAGGAGATGAGAGAGGTACCCAGCATCTGAGGCTTCTGTGCTCGTAAAACCCCTGATTGGCCGAGACGTCACGCTGCCTGGGACCTGAAAATAAGGACAAAGCATTGAGGTTAGTATAGGACTCAGCACGAGTGACCACGTCCTGAAGAGAGGCAGAATGGAACAGAGCCTCGAGTGAAATAAGATGACCGCAGGAGCTGCGACAGGACAGAGTTTGGCCGGGGGTCCGCTCTGACTCACGTGGTGAGAACCCCCCTGAAGGTAAGGGAGGCGGATGCCTAGCCCTGAAGTCGGGGAAGTGAGACTCACTTGCCCCCCAAAGGATGGACCCCCGGCACCTCACAAAAATTCCCGCACCGTGAGACAAACAAAAGACAGCACATGCCGACGCATAGCATAAACAAAAGACCAGAAGGACGAACAGGAAAAACAGAGGGAGATTAGTAATTGTTGGTAAGATGTGACTATGTGTATACCTGCCGCTTGGTGGAGAGGAAAAAAACCCTTGAGGCCGATTAGGGGAAAACCTCTGGTGGCCCCGCCGGACAGGTAGCCCCCACTCCGGGCATGCTAGCGATTTTAAAATGGGCTGCAGCTATATCGGAAGGAGATGAATGAACATAGGAATCTACTGCAGAAGAGGACCAGCGGCTCATGGTCTTGATCAGGCTGTGGTTGATGCTGGCTCCTGCAGCAGAGGTAGCTGCACCTATACGAAATGAATGGGGAGAATACAGCTGAGGAGGGAGGCCTGCTCTGGAAAGGAGGGTGGAGAGGTGGGCTGAGAACCAGTGACGAGTGATAATGGAGTGAGAGGAATCGATGAATAGAGGGTCCTTGGAGGGGGTAGAGTAGAGGAGGGAGGCTTGCTCTGGATGGTAGAGAGGTGAGTTGAGAACCAGCGATGAGTGATGATAGGAGCGAGAGGAATCAATGAACTGAGGGTCTAGGGGGCGGGGGGGGGGGGGGTTAAGGTTTCTTGCTGGGGAGATACCTTGATGTTGAAAAGAAGGGGCAGATAGGGGACTCTACTTGACAGCTGAATGAACTAACCATGCTGAAATTGATCCATCTTGGAGGTACGACCGAATGATGAAGTAAATTAGAAGCAGAAGAAACTGCGAGATCTGAGGAGACTGAAGGCGGCTGAGATGCAGATGAGATACCTTGACGTTGAAAAGAATGCAAACGGAGAATGTTCATTGATGTAGACATGCGGGAAGGTGAGGCAGAATGGAAGGCTCTTAAGAATCAGCTGTTAGGCAGATGGTCTCCATGAGGAGATCTTTGTAGGGGGTCAAGCAAACTTTCCGAAGAGTAGAGATGAGTGAATGGAGAATGTCTGTTGATATGGGCAGGAGGGAAGGTGCAGCGGGGGGGGGGGGGTCTTTTGAAGATTCCGCGAAGAGTCAGACGAACTACTGGTATGGAGAGAATGGTGGGAAGAGAAAAAATCCCTACCGTTGACGATGAAAGCCATGATCTGGTTTGATTGAAGAAATAGGATGAATCTGATTCTGGCACAGAACGTTTAAAAGACTGACCAAGCTGTAGAATATGAAGCTTTTGAAGGAGGGAGAGGGCTGCGGATATGAAATGCTGAGCAGATTGAAGGAGGTTGCTGAGAGTAGGATTCAGTCAAATAGCAGCTGTTGACGCTGGGGAGTCTGGGGGGTGGGGGTGCACGCAGCAGACGGGACCAGCTGACGGAACTTGGATACTAAAAGTGGAGGCAGAAGGGGAACTGGAACTGACAGTTGAGGTAGCAGCTAGAACTGAATGAACGTGTGTAAATCGACTGCTGGGGAAGCTCAGCATGCTTTGTGCTCCATTTTCTGGAATGGAGGGCAGAGATGAGATGTTGACTATCCTATGTCAGTTAATACGGGATCGATCTGCGGTCTGCTACTATCATGTCTGCTTGAAATGGAAAAGGTGAACTCACATTGAGAGACTGGGTTTCACAATTCCAGTTATTCTCCTAGTAGTGGAACTCCTTAACTCATAAACAAGACAGATTTCCAGTCTTACACCGCGTCTCTCACCATGTATTAATGCTGTAATATTTGAGAGGATATGTGAACATATGAATAGATTGCTAAGAAAATCAAGCACCTCGTATTTTTGATTAGATGGGGATTAGCATTAGCCTTGACTGCAGAATGCTTCCACGAACTGCGTATTGGAGGAAAGCGGAAGCGTTGGAAGATCTGGAGTAGTGCAGGTACAGATTTAGACTGTAAACTAAAGCAACTTGCATGCTATAATAGTGAGTAGATCTGAAGAGGGAGCAGAGATCTGCTGCAGTGAGGAGCAATTAACAGTAGAGGACGGGATCTGCTGAACGGTGCAGAGATCTGAGGAAGTAAACAAAGAAGTGCTGTCAATAATGAGCAGTAGTCTGCTGTAGAGAGAGAGAGAGAGAGAGATCTGTTATTGTGAATGGTGGATTGCCATTGGTAGAGTGTGGTGGTCTGATGCAGAACGCAGAGATCTGCTGAAGCTCACCCAATGAGGGCATTGCCATGGTAACCATGGTCTGTGAGGCGCCAGTGGAAAAGTTACAGTACAATAGTGTAGTTGGAGAACGTTGCGACCAGTCAAGTCACGAGCCACCACTGGTTGAAAATGGAGTTTGTAATGGGCTGGATACGTCTTTAAAAAGGTTGAATGTAGCTGATGGAGGTCCAGGGCAGGATCTTCTGATGGAACGGGAATTGTGCTGGCTCTGTGGGAGCAGGGGAGGGGCGTCTGATTGCAGGCGAGGAGTAAAGAGAGATTCCGTAGACAAAACTTCATGGTAGAATTAAATAGTTAATGATGTTTGTGTACATTCTGTTAACTTGGGTAGCGTGTAAATCTTCCTTTGTAAATATTTGTATGAAATATTGATTAAGTACATCTGTGATTTGTTTGTCTTTAGTCACTAAATTACCACTGCTGTCACGTAGACTACTGACTTCCTCTTTAGTTTCCTTTTAGCATTAACATATTGATAAACCCTTCTGGATTAAGTTTATTATCTACCGCTACTTGCCTCTCCAATTCCCTTTTCGCTCTCCTAGTCTGTTTCTTTTGGTCTCTACAGGCCTTTCTATTCTCTATTAGTGAGGCTGCTCCCTTTAATTTAATAGAAAGATATACTTTTCTTTTGTTTTTAATACCCATCTTAATTAAGGTGACCATACGGCTCCGTGTTCAGTGGGATAGTTTGGGACAGATCAGGCATTTCAACTCGCAGCCCAATGCATTCTGGTATGCTTTACCTGTCTCAGGTACCATTCTTACCTTTAAGAGAAGCAGGACTACGCTTACCCGAATGCATTGGGTTGTGAGTTGAAAAGCCTGAACTACCCCAAACTGTCCCGCTGAACACAGATCGATTTACCCATCGTGGTTTATTTTTCTTAATTTTACCTTTTCTTATTTTTTGGGATACATTTATTCTGCATTTCTAGCATTGTGTCCCTAAATGTATACCAGTTGTTTTCAGCTTCATTATCTATTAGTATTCTATCCCAGTCTATGTTTAGATGCTCCTGTTACATTCATTTTGTAGTCTGCTCTCTTGGAATCGCATGCCATTGTCTTTGATTTATGTACTGCCCTTAATGTATTTGCCACAAACTTTATCATATTATGGTCACTTATTCCTAATGGCTCTATTGCTTACTGTATTAAGTTGTGTATCCTTGCTTTGTTGTTTGTTAATACAAAATCTATACATGAATTGTATCTAGTCGGGGCATTCACCAGTGATAAGCAACAATTTTGTGACTCTGCATAGGTTTCACAGACTCCGGTTAGCACTGATCTTGGACTACCTAATGTTACCTTGGGTAAGGAAGATTAGTGCTAACTGAAGTCTGTGAAACCACCCCATAGTCAAAGCACCTTAACAGAGACTTATCGAAAAATAAATAAAAAAAACAAACAAACATTAAAAATCACAAACATCAAATAAAACATAAAGGACATTAAACCAAATACGAGAATACAATTAGAATCTATTCACACAATTAAACCAAATAAGAGAATATAATTAGAATCTATTCACACAATTAAACCAAATAAGAGAATATAATTAGAATCCATTTACACAACATTAAAGATTGCCGTTTTTGGACTGTTTATGTGCATATTAAATAAATTGGCAAAATAGTTATTGTTTAAATGTTCACTACACAATATGCAAGAAATATCAGTGAATTAATGTTCAGAGTTGTTTCTCTCTTACAGAAATTGTTAATGGGTTTACAATACAGAAACTGTAATCTGATGTATCCAGCAAAAGAACTATGAACCAAGTAGTTCATTTTTTTTTTTTACTGTTAATCAAAGATGAAATGCTTTATTATCTCCAGACATAAAGCCATTCTTTGCATTGTGACTGCAGCTGATTTGCATAGCACTTGTCTAGATGACAATCTAAGGTCTTGACAGTCCGCAGGTGTTTATATTCACTGTTCTGATTTGGTGATAGAATGTAAATGCAGTTCATTTCTGATAAAGTGAAATGTCAGGGAAGAACGGCTCTGTGTTGTTCATCAGATTGGTCAGCCAGAACAATCTGAGGCAAAGAGTTATCAGCTCTGGTATAGTTTCACTGATAGAAGGCAGGGGAAGTGGGTACACCACAATGACATTGCTCCACGGATTGAGTGCACTACAGTCAATGAGACAGACTGACTAATGGGACATGTCCCAGGCAGTTTGGATTTGCCCCCGCCATTCAGTTCCTGGAGGTACCATGTGAGAAAGGAGGGATCCAGGGTGAGCTGTTGAGGGAGCAGAATCAGCAACCAGCAGGCAGAATACAGTGAGAGGCCAGTGAGGGACCTTCCAGCACGCTTCACAGACTACATAGTGGGGGAGGACGGGGGCAGACTAAGGGGGAGGGTTGTAAAGGGGACTGCACATATAACCCAGTGCACAACAGGAACCCACGTAAGGGAAAAACGGAAAATAAAAGCAGAGGACTGGGATTAGTAGGCTGTTCAGTGTAGTTGTTGTTATAAGTGTTAATAAACCCAGTTCAAGTTATCTGTCTACCATGTGCATTCATGGAGAGAGGAAGTAACCTAACAGCATTACAGTAACAACATTTAGCAAGTTTCTATGGGGATGCCAGTCTGTACATCCATGCATCCGTATGTCACTTACATTTTTGCATATATCTGGATAATCGCTTATCATATTGTCATGAAACTTGGTCATTTTTATTCTTAACTGTTGATCAACCTTTTCATTATAATAGTAGCTCTAATTTTGAATTTACAGCCATGGCAGGTGATGTATCTTACTGACTGTAACAGGGCGAGTGCCCTGCACGTGTATTTAGTGTGGATATAATTTGTATGGGGAAATGGGTTTATTTTGTGTCGTTTTGGGAGTTGATTTTGTTTGATTGAATTATTGTTTACAGACGGGCGACTGTAACGCCATGCCAGAGGGGAGCGGCGTATACTCGGGAGGAGAGGGTCCGCATTGCAGGAATGACAGCTACGCAACCCTGAGACTGCAAGCGCTGCTTGTGAAGGCAATGCCCAGCCAAGGCCGTATGAAGCAGCAGGAGTCGTTGTATAAATACTGGCTCATGAGTAGGTTAGTTAGGGGATTGTGATCCCATGTGATGTATAGCGAGGGTTACGTAGTGTAGCCGGTTCCTGGAGCGGGACGCCTCGTTTTAAGGCAAGCGCTCGCCCTCTGGGGCACCTTTTATTTGTAGTTTTTGTACTGTGTTTTATTTTGCCTTTTGTACAGCTTGCTGTATGTGTCCTCTGTGCGTTACCATGGCTGGTAACGTCACATGACCGCCTTTACTTTATTTTCTGTTTGTTTGTTAATAAATCCTGCGAGGAAGACCCGGTCACACTGACATACTTGTTTTAATGTGTTTTAATTCATTTTTCACTTTGACCAGTTAATACACAACCACGCTTTGTTGCCTTTACGACACAGAACAAGTCCAGAACTTGCTGTTTAGTATCAGACATAATTTGCCAACACAAAACTGCTGTAAGTACCATAAAACATAAATGTTTACCATAACGTGTGTCATTCATATAAAAAGATGTGAGACCTATGACATGACACCTGCTATATCACTTCTAGACTTTAAACCAATTATTATTTGGTTGCTTTGGCCAAAAACCAACTGGGCATCTAAAACTCCAGAATTCACTCCCTACTTTCAGTATTTTCTGTTTTCTACATGTTAACCACTCCCTAATCCATGTGCATGCATTTCCTTGAATCCCTACTGTGTTCAGTTTGAGAATTAATCTTTTATGCGGGACTTTGTCAAAAGCTTTCTGGAAATCTAAATAAACCATGTCATATGCTTTGCAGTTATCCATTGTCGATGTTGCATCCTCAAAAAAGTCAAGCAGGTTAGTTAGACATGATCTCCCTTTCCTAAAACAATGCTGACTGTCTCCCAGGATATTGTTGCCATATAGGTAATTTTCCATTTTGGATCCTATTATAGTTTCCATAAGTTTCCATATAATAGAAGTCAGGCTTATTGGTCTGTAGTTACCTGGTTGGGTTTTGTCTCCCTTTTTGTGGATCGGTATTATGTTTGCAATTCTCCAGTCTGTTGGTACAACCCCTGTGTCAAAATTTCTTTCATTTCTTTGAGTACTATTAGGAGGATCTCATCCAGCCCAGGGGATTTGTTTATTTTAAGAGCTCCTAGTCCCTTTAACACTTCTGCCTCTGTTATGCTAAAGTTATTTAAAACTGGATAGGAACAGGTCGACATGTGGGGCATGTTGCCCGTATCCTCCTTTGTAAAAACTTGTGAAAAGTAATCATTTAATATATTTGCTATTTTTTTCTCTTCATCTATGATTTTGCCATTTGTATCTCTTAGACATTTTACCTCCTCTTTGAATGTTCTCTTGCTGTTTTAATATTGGAAAAACTTTTTGGAATTGGTTTTAGCTCCCTTAGCAATGCTCATTTCTATCTCTCTCTTGGCCTTTCTAACTTCTTTTTTGACGGATATTGAATTAATGATAGTGGACATTAGCATACCTCTCGAGTACAGAGCATGCTCTTTAGATGAAAGAGCAAACATTAGCCTTTGAACCCTGTGGTGGTTTACAATTTGTGAGTAGCCCTTGTCTTTCAATGCAATTGGCTGAGATGCCAATTTGTTACAACTTTGTATATCTTTTTGTGTAATTAAAAAAAAAATGAAACTATGTATGGTTGATAGAAATTATTTAAATTATCTTCATTCGTCTTTAAAAAAAAGTGATGATACATTACAGTTTTTGTTTAGTTTGCAACGAGTTGGGAGTATTAATCTCTGTTTATGGTATATAGGTGTTAAAATTGAGGTATAACCCCAAGGCGTGAAATTCCAGATTTTAAAATAACGTAATGTGCCTTCGCTTTGCATATCTTAATTATGGAAATATTTTGAAATTAGATTTCGATGACAGATTAGGAAAACTGTTAGGCAAATCTGGCCAGGTAGTCTGTTATCTTTCTGGAAACACAGAACTGCTTTCCCTAACTGACCTTCCCTTCTGCAAATAACAGTTGCCCATCTGATCCTCAAACTTTAAGGTCTCCTCCTTTAAACAAATAGGTAGTTTATTAAAAGAAGGACTGTCAGCTGTAACATTGATACAATGCAATTTTCTTTGACCAATTTTCTTTAAACTCGAGAATTAAATTTATTTTGATTACAAACAGCCATTTTGTTTCTTCCATACTTTAAATACAAATCGACCTACAATAAGTATCACACACTAGCATGCTTTATGAAGAATTCCCCTGCTATACTGCTTTTAACCCACTTGTTTGCTTATGAATTTACATCCATTGTAGGTAAGGCACTTTCTTTTATAACATATTTAAACGATACAACTCTGTTGAATTTCTACATAAACTGTTAAAATGTAGTAAAGGGAAATAAATATTGCAAAGAAAATCAATAAATGGTATCACCAAGACAAAGGATAAGTCAAGTAGAGCTTATTTGGAGCCACTGTAATGATCAGCCATCTCTGTGTAGCGGACAATGTTTGATGCAGTGTCGTTGTGGATTCTGTCACAGGACAGTGTTGTTTGATGCAGTGTCATTGTGGATTCTGTCACAGGACAGTGTTGTTTGATGCAGTGTCGTTGTGGATTCTGTCACAGGACAGTGTTGTTTGATGCAGTGTCGTTGTGGATTCTGTCACAGGACAGTGTTTGATACAGTGTTTGATCATTTCTGATGCTGGCTTGCCAAAACGAGGAATAAGATTTCTTTCCCCAGTCAGAGGAGATTGTCACCCTTCTTACTACAGTGAGTGCAGGGAGACGGAAAACTACTAATAGCCGGTGTCGTGGCCCAGACATCAGCCTATTTTCTACCTGGCCAGGAGGTTTTGCAGCAATCTGCTATTGATGTATCAATTCCAGTCCAGATCTAGATAATGTAAAAGCCCACCTACAGCCTATGTAAAGGGAATTATAGATGGAATTGTGTTGTGTTTGGTTGTGCTGTGTTTGTTACTGTTCATGATGGGTGTGTGTGTGAGTGTCGTGCGGTGTGGATTGTTGGTGTTGCCGTAGGTGAGTGGGCATGCTGGTTTACGGCAGAGAGATACGATGCTGGAGTTAGAAAAACACATGAATAAAGCGTACTGTTAGTTTACTGTAACACGTTGTTCGAGTCGTTTGTTTTTTTACAATACAACATTGGCGACAAGGATGGCTGAAGTTTCACTTTCACCCCCGCCGGTCTCCCTGGCTCTACCTGGCGAGCCGCCTGTTCCCTGGACTCGCTGGCTTTCGTCTTTCCAGACGTACCTGCTTGCTCTCGGTCTGGCTGATGTGAGCGATGCCCGCAAGTGTGCCCTGCTGCTGCACTGCCTGGGGACTGAGGGACAGCGCGTCTTTTCAACTTTGGGACCGGCTGACACATACGCTGAAGCTGTCGCTGCACTCCAGGGGCATTTTGCCGCCACACAGAGCGTCCTCCTCCGGCGTTTCAACTTCAGACAGCGGGGCCAGCGGCCGGGTGAGTCCATTCTCCAATATACAGCTGCATTGCGTGAATTGGCGCTGCCATGTAAATTCGGAGCACTGTATGACGAAATGATTCGGGACTTACTTATTGAGAAAACCTCCAGTGCGCAAGTGCGTGAGAGACTGTTACTCGAATCTGATGAGTTAACTTTGGCTAAAGCCATTCAATTAGCGTGCCAAGTAGAGTCTGCTGTTGCCTGTGCTGCTAAAATTACTGGGGCTCACTCTGTTGCTATAACTACTGAACTTACAGTGCAGAAAGTTCAGCCTGCCTTACTGCAACAGGACACAGAACCTGGTTTCCCTGTCCAACAAGCGCAGCAACTTCCTGCTCGTTTTAGGCAGCGTTGTGGAAACTGTGGGTCCAACAGGCATGAGTCCAGAGCCCCTGACTGCCCAGCACGGGGGAAAACCTGCAGAAACTGTAATAAATTGAACCACTTTGCCAGGTGGTGTCGGTCCACCCCAGCAGCAGCACCAGCACCAGCTACAATCCACACTGTGCTCTCCAACCCTACTGGCTTTAAGACTTGTGCCGTATACCTCAGGGATGTCTGCCTTCCCCTGCTCTTGGACACTGGGGCCAAGGTATCTCTGCTTAATTTCGACACCTACAAACAGTTTTTCTCGCACCTGCCCCTTCAGCGCCCCTCCACCACTCTGAGTGGCTATGGACATACTAGAATCGAAGTCCTGGGCTCCCTCCAGCTGCCAGTGCGCTATGGCACCAGGGCTCTGCCAGCCTTCCCATTCCACGTCACACGCAAGGGGGCCAACCTCCTGGGTCTTGACCTCTTCATGGGGCTCGGTTTCTCATTGACCGACAACTCCGGCACGGAGATCCTACTGGTTGCCTCCCCCCAGCAACGCCAGTGGCCGGCGCTGTTTGATGGCTTGGGGTGCCTCTCCGCCTTCACTCACCAACCCAAGGTCGACCCTGCGGTGACCCCAGTGATCCAGCCACTGCGCCGCATTCCCCTCGCCCTGCGGGATGAAGTGTCGACTGAACTGAAGGCCCTACTGGATTCTGGGATTATTGAGCCCATCAACGCTTCACCCTGGATATCAAACCTGGTGATAGCAAAGAAGAAGTCGGGGGGGCTCCGCATCTGTGTGGATCTGTGAACACGGCCATCATCCCGGACAAATACCCGCTTCCAACAGTGGAGGAGCTCACCACCCACTTTTACGGTTCCACAGTTTTTAGTAAACTGGACTTACGCCAGGGCTACCTCCAGGTACCCTTACACCCTAGCAGCAGGGACCTCACTGCTTTTCTTACACACGCTGGTGTTTTCCGCTACACCCGCATGCCCTTCGTTCTGAGCTCGGCACCCAGCTGCTTTCAAAAGATCATGTCCTCCATCTTCGCCGGCGTCCCGGGCGTGTCTCTCTATCTTGATGACATTGTGGTGCACGGCCCCAACGCCTCTACCCATGATGAGCGCCTCTGCCAGGTGTTCCGCATGCTGGCCAAGCACAACCTCACGCTCAACGAGGAGAAGTGCGTCTTTTCCGTGCCGGAAATCGAGTTTGTGGGGTTCCGGCTGTCGGCACACGGCATCTTCCCATTGCAGTCTAATGTAGACGCGATCCACCGCATTCCGGAGCCCACATCGGCTGCACAGCTCGCCTCCTTCTTGGGAATGACTGCGTACTACCTCCGCTTCCTGCCGCAGTACTCAGCCACAACACCACCCCTGCGTCAGCTGCTTAAGAAGGAGGCTCCCTGGATCTGGACTGTTGACTGCCGGGAGGCAGTGCGCCTGCTGAAGCGCCAGCTCACCACTGCACCCATCCTGGCACACTTTGACCTCGCAAGCCCAACCTTGGTCACCTGTGACGCCTCTGCCTCGGCGCTGGGTGCTGTCCTCTCTCAACTCCAGAATGGAACAGAGAGGCCTATTGCTTTCGCCTCTCGAGCATTGAGCTCTACCGAGCAGAAGTACTCGGTTGGGGAGCGTGAGGCGCTGGCGTGTGTCTGGGCATGTGAACGCTGGCACATGTACCTCTATGGCCGGGCGTTCACGCTCCGCACGGACCACCAGGCTCTCACAGCCTTGATGTCCACCTCAGGCACAGGACACAGACCGCTCCGGCTGTACAGGTGGGCGGGTCGTCTGCAACAGTACAACTTTAAGCTCCAGTTCACCCCGGGCCGTGACAACGTGGTAGCAGACCTTCTCTCCAGAGCCGTCATCGCTCCTGACCCTGCCGGCCAGCTGGCAGACACGGAAGATGACCTGATTCAGCTGTTGCACACTCCTCTCCAGGCTGTAGTTTCCCGCCTTGAGCTCCAGCAGGCATCGGCCGAGGACCCCCTATTCCGTACCCTGCGCTCCTACATCACAGGTGGCTGGCCTACCCGGGTGCCTGACGAGCTAGCACCATTCACCCGGATCAAGGAGGAGCTGTCGTGCTGGAATGACACTTGTGTGGCCCGGGGTCACTGCACAGTAGTGCCGAGTGCTCTGCGGGCACGAGTGCTGGCTATGGCACACGAGGGACACCTGGGCATCGTCAGATTGAAGCAGCGATGTCGGGACCTCGTTTGGTGGCGTGGTATTGACCACGATGTTGAGGTGATGGTCAGGGACTGTACTGCCTGCCTACTCAGCGGGAAAACCGGACAGCCGGCTCCACCACCCCTGCAACCACTGACCTGGCCGTCCAAACCATGGGAACACCTGCAGATGGACATCTGTGGGGAAATCCATGGCGTACCCCACCACCAGCGCTTTCTCGTGGTCATCTATGACCTCCATTCCAAATGGCCTGAAGTCTTCCCAGTGGGCTCAGTCACCTCCCAAACCATAATCAACATCTTAGACACTGTCATCGCCTGCTGGGGGCTGCCTCGGGCCATTACCACTGATAATGGGCCACAGTTCGTCTCTGCCGAGTTCTCCACTTTCCTCAAGAATAGGGAATCAAGCACATCCGCACAGCTGTCTACCACCCACAGGCCAACGGGGGGGTCGAGCGGTTTAATCAAACCCTCAAGAACGGTATCCGAGCGCATCTGGCCCAAGGCTGCGCATTCCAAACAGCTCTTCTTCAGACCCTCCTGCATTACAGAGCGACCCAACATACTACCACAGGGGTTTCGCCAGCGCTGCTAATGTTGGGGCGAGAGCTACAATTGCCATTGGATAGGCTGCGCCCACCCCAGGCTCGCCCTCATGCACCCGCTGCTCACACCAGGGTCCGCCAGCACCAGCGCCGCATGAAGCAGCAGTTCGATAGAGCACGCAGAGTGAAACCGCCTGACATAAGCGCCTCGGACTGGGTCAGAGCTAAACGGCCCCACCGGGGAGACAAGCTCCAGTCCTTCTGGTCCTCCCCGCTTCGTGTCAGCCACCGGCTGGGACCAGCTACGTTCCAGCTCCAGGACGGGTCTCGTTGGCACGCTAGCCGGCTGCGCAAAGTGCCGCCTCCTGGATCTCAGCCAGTACCCTTTGGCCATCATGGAACCGGGTTCTGGCCGTCCAGTGCAGATGCTGTGACCGATGGAGGGGGCCCCGCACCGGTTGGGCCGGCAGCACGGCCCAGCCGGGCTCGCCAGTGTCCGGGCTACCTGCAGGACTTTGTGACCTCCTTCCACACCTGAAACTCTGTGCGGGGGAAGGGGGGGGAAATGTTGTGTTTGGTTGTGCTGTGTTTGTTACTGTTCATGATGGGTGTGTGTGTGGGTGTCGTGCGGTGTGGATTGTTGGTGTTGCCGTAGGTGAGTGGGCGTGCTGGTTTACGGCAGAGAGATACGATGCTGGAGTTAGAAAAACACATGAATAAAGCGTACTGTTAGTTTACTGTAACACGTTGTTCGAGTCGTTTGTTTTTTTACAATACAACAAATTTAAGCCACTGTTCTTGTGGATACAGGCTCTAGTGTGTCTATTATTAGTGCTGATTATCATATGCCAGTTCCTGCTTTGCGTAAACAGGCCGTAAATTAACACTACATACTAGCTAGAGCTGTCAACGACCACGTGTTAGACACATCGGGCACAGTTAGTATTACTGTTTGCTTGGGTCAGGACAGCTGGCAGCATGAGGTCTCAGTAGTTTGTGATGCTAGTCAGGCAGTGCTTTTAGTCGGGACGTTTTGTTAAAAGTCATGCTATTTTGGACACTAGAATTCTGTTCTTCAGCTATGGGACAAGGTTATACCTTTTCTTAGATGTCCAGAGTTGGCACCGGAATGTAATGTGTCAGTATTATCTACAGTGACTATGCCAGCATTAAGTGAAGGCGTTGTGCCTGTGTGTGTGTGTCACAAAGACGGCCGGAGTGGGTGGTGTCAGACCAGAGCCAGGAAATAAACAACAGAGACTTGGGGTTTTGGTGAGGCTGAGCGCGAACACGCGCTCAGCATTTAATAATTAACAGACAGAACAGAAAATAAAAGGTTTTAAACAACAAAACACAGCACACGGCACTTGAGGCCAAAATAAATAGATGAACAAAACGGACTAGACAGACAAACAAACACGGTGAGCAGATAACAATATTTACGTTCTTTTATATTTACTTTACTCCTTCTCTCTCCCGTTCTCCACTCACCGAACACCCAACCCCGAGTGACAGAAATGTGCATCTATATATACTGTTGTGCTGGGATTCAATTACTAATTAATTATTCACTTGAATCCCAGCACGTGAATTAATTCTGTGCAACCCCGTGCTCACATATTACATTTAACCAGCACGTGAAGTGATTTGTGCCCTCCTCGTGCCTAAATATAAATCTACACTTATTAAATCACACGTGAAACACAGACCCGTTTATATCCCGTGTACCAATCTATACACCAACATTAACACACGCACGCAACATACAACACATAACACACAATTGAACACAGGGGCGGGGCACATTGCCACAGTGTGGAACCACCGAGTGCAGCTGACAAGCCACTAGACAAATACATTGGTCTGCTGGAACCAAATCCAAGTAACTGTAGAGCTTGTTGTTGCCCGCACCCTTGCAGCAGTGGAAGGAGGTGTTATTATTATTATTATTATTATTTATTTCTTAGCAGACGCCCTTATCCAGGGCGACTTACAATCGCAAGCAAATACAAATACATTCAAGTGTTACAATACAAGTCATACAATAAGAACAAGAAATACAATAATTCTCAAGTGTGACAAACCACAATTCAATAATACAGCAGATAATAGTGAAAGTTACATCAGGATATGATTAAGTAGTGATAGTTACATCAGGATATGATTAAGTACAAAATACTACAGATTAAACACTTGGCAGATTACAATATTCTGAGGTACAGGATTAAATGCAGTAAAATAGGGGGCAGATAAGAGCAAAATAAAGCATATTTAAATGAAGGGTGATAGTGTCCCAGGATACAACAGAGGAGTTCTACAGGTGCTGTTTGAAGAGGTGAGTCTTAAGGAGGCGCCGGAATGTGGTCAGGGACTGGGCAGTCCTGACATCTGTAGGAAGGTCGTTCCACCACTGCGGAGCAAGGGTGGAGAAGGAGCGGGCTCGGGAGGCAGGGGAGCGTAGCGGAGGTAGAGCCAGTCTTCTAGTGCAGGCGGAGCGGAGAGGTCGAGTGGGGGTGTAGGGAGAGATGAGGGTCTGGAGGTAGCTGGGTGCAGTCTGATCAAGGCATCTGTAGGCTAGTACAAGAGTCTTGAACTGGATGCGAGCGGTGATCGGGAGCCAGTGGAGCGAGCGGAGTAGTGGAGTAGCGTGGGCGAAGCGAGGTAGAGAGAACACCAGGCGAGCAGCAGAGTTCTGGATGAGCTGGAGCGGACGGGTGGCGGACGCAGGGAGGCCAGCCAGGAGGGAGTTGCAGTAGTCTAGGCGGGAGAGTACCAGGGCCTGGACCAGGAGCTGGGTAGCATAGTTGGTGAGGAAGGGTCGGATTCTTCGGATGTTGCTCAGGAAGAATCTGCAAGTGCGTGCCAGAGTGGAGATGTGCTGGGAATAAGAGAGGCAGGGGTCCAGGGTGACTCCAAGGTTCTTAGCTGAGGAAGAGGGAGAGAGTGTGGTAGATTCCAGAGGAACAGAGATAGAGAGATCAGAGGAGGGGGAGGAGGAGGGAAAGAAAAGGAGGTCAGATTTAGAGAGGTTGAGTTTGAGGTGATGCGAGTGCATCCAGGAGGAAATAGCAGACAGACAGGTAGAGATACGGGAGGAGATGGTGGAGTCAGAGGTGGGGAAGGAGAGGAAAATCTGAGCATCATCAGCATAGAAATGGTATGAGAAACCATAGGATGCGATGAGGGGGCCCAGGGAGCGGGTGTAGAGAGAGAACAGGAGAGGACCCAAGACTGACCCTTGGGGGACTCCAGTCAAGAGAGGGTGAGGTGTGGAGGTTGCTCCACGCCAGGTTACCTGGTAAGTGCGGTTGGAGAGGTAGGAGGAGAACCAGGCCAGAGCAGTGCCAGAGATCCCCAGGTCAGCAAGAGATGATAGTAGAATAGAGTGATCAACAGTGTCAAAGGCAGCAGAGAGGTCGAGGAGAATTAGGACAGAGGAGAGAGAGGCAGCTCGGGCACACTTAAGTGAGTTGGTGACAGACAGAAGGGCGGTTTCAGTGGAGTGAGCAGAGCGGAAGCCAGATTGGAGAGGGTCAAGCAGAGAGTGGTTGGACAGGAAAGCAGAGAGCTGGCGGTGTACAGTCCGCTCGAGGGTTTTGGAGAGGAAGGGTAGGAGGGAGACAGGACGGTAGCTCTGGAGGGAGGTGGGGTCGAGGGTAGGTTTTTTGAGGAGGGGAGTGATCGAGGCTTTTTTGAAGGCAGAGGGGAAGATGCCAGAAAGTAGAGAGGTGTTGAGGAGGGAGGAGATGAAGGGGAGTAGAGCAGGAGCAGCAGCTTGAAAGAGGTGAGTGGGGAGGGGGTCCAAGGCACACGTGGTGGGTTTGTGACCCTGGAGCAGGGAGGAGAGGTCAGAGTCTGAGAGGGGCAAGAAGGTGGAGAGGGAGGGCGAGTTAGTAGGGGATGTAGTGGGTGTAGGGGTTGGAGCAGGAGGGGGTGCGGGGGAGGGAGAGGTGTTAAAGAGTTTGCGGATATCTGAGATTTTAGAAGAGAAGAAGGAGGCAAAGTCGTCAGGGGAGATAGAGGAGGGAGGAGGAGGGGGGGGAGGGTTTAGGAGGGAGGAGAAGGTAGAGAATAGTTTACGTGGGTTGTTAGTGGAGGCTTGGATTACAGATTGGAAATAAGCACATTTAGCAGAGGAGAGAGTAGAGGAGAAGGAGGAGAGAAGAGTGCGGTAAAGGTCTAGGGCAGCAGGGAGTTTGGTTCTCTTCCATTTCTTTTCAGCAGATCGCAGTGTGATTCTTGCCGAGCGGAGCACAGAGGAGAGCCAGGGATGGGGAGGGGAGGGGCGAGCGGGTCGGGAGGTGAGGGGACAGAGGGAGTCGAGGGAGGAGGTGAGTGAGGAGAAGAGGGTGGAGGTAGCAGAGTCTACGGAGAGTTGTGAAAAGGAGTCGATAGGAGGGAGGTGAGAGAGAGCAGTGGAGGCAAGGACAGAGGGGGAGAGAGAGCGGAGGTTACGGCGAGAGGTGACAGTGGGGGTAGGAGGAGCAGGGAGAGGGGGGAGAGACAGAGAAAAAGAGATGAAATAGTGATCAGAGAGGTCCAGGGGGGTGACAGAGAGGTTGGAGGGGCAGCAGGCCCTGGAGAAGGTGAGGTCCAGTTGACGGCCAGCTTTGTGGGTAGGAGGAGACGGAGAGAGACAGAAGTCGAAGGAGTGAAGGAGAGGGAGGAATCCAGCAGAGTGGCTGGGGTTGGAGAGATGGATGTTGAAGTCACCCAACAGGACAGTCGGGGTAGACAGAGAGGGGAGGGAGGAGAGTAGATAGTCGAGTTCATCCAGAAAGTGAGTGAGAGGCCCAGGGGGGCGGTACAAAACAATGAGCAGGAGTTGACAGGGAGAGGTTAGTTGGACTGCATGAAATTCAAAGGTAGTGACAGAGAGGGAGGTGAGATCAGAGGGGACAGAAAAGAGTAAGGAGGGAGAGAGGAGAAGACCCGTCCCACCTCCCCGTCCGGTGAGACGCGGGGTATTGTCACCAGGTGTTGTCACAGCACACCTAATGAATCCTACAAACAGTCCGCGGAAAACCAACAAGGTATGCCCATTGCCTCGTATCGATGATAAGCTTGATTCTTTGTCAGGTTCAGCCTAGTACAGCTCCTTAGATTTTTCGAATGGCTATTGGCAAGTGGAGGTGTCTGAAGAAGACCATATTAACTACAGGATGAGGACTGTATTGGTTCAGAATGATGCACATGGGCCTCATCAATGCACCTGCAACGTTCCAGCAAATGATGAAACTTGAACTGAGGGGTCTTCCGTGACACGTATGTATGGTGTATCTTGATGACATCCTTATATATAGTAAGACTTTTGAAAATCATCTGCATCATCTGAATGAAATTCTCCAGAATGCAAGCCAGTGGACTGAAGCTCAACCCCAAGAAATGTTTTCTAGCTTGTGACCATGTGGTGTTTCTTGATCATGTTGCTTCTCAGCAGGGCGTCCAGCTGATCCTCGTCACACACGGAGAGTGAGAGAATGGCCTACACCTCACTCACCTACTATCATCCGGTCAATAGCAGGGTATGGTGAAGGACTGCAGTGACTAAAATGTTCCCTCTTGTCATAACAAGTTTTGGAGGGTTCACAATATACATGGGCCCGTCTTTCACGCAAACATTTCGCATCTAATTTCAAGTTGTCTACTTTAGCTGTAAGACCTTTCACAGCTTGTAAAATAAGCTTTTCTCTGTCACAGCACAGGCGGTAGGCCTCTCAGCTCCCATTCCCATAGACACTACTGACTGAGTCATGCTAGGGAGGGGATTAGACATTTTAAGAGCCTCACAAGCATGTTCACAGCGACTGGCAACACAAATTGCTTCTTCCAAATGTGTTGCTCCCGTTTCATAGCATTTAGATTGCAAAGCAGGGTCCAAGCCAGCAATAAAGCACCTACATTTCTATCCATGTTGTGCATTTACATCATAATCAGGGAAAGCCTCCAATACAAGGCTGCTGATGTCTGCTGCATATACTGTGCCTCTAAACTGTCAGTAGATTGACGTGGACGGGCATTACTGCAGGTCTAAAAGTAGGTTATAAATGTTTTTGTCCAAAAGCTTCTTTTAATTTCTGTTTCACTCGCTTATAGTCCGATTGGATTAATACAGTCACACTATCCCAGAGTAGCAATGATGCATCCTCTAAACGGATGGGTAGTAATGTGTCATTGTTATCCAAATTGCGAAATTAATTGCAAAGTTATCCAAATTTGTCTCGTTAAGGCATGTATTGCTACTTCATACTGTCTCACCCAGCTCGAGAAAGCTTGCTTGCCACCTGCCCCTGGTTGAAAACCCCTAATGTAGTGTATTGAAAAAGGCCAAGGATATATATATATATATATATATATATATATATATATATATATATATATATATATATATATTGATGATTTTAAATGCTTCGACCTTTAGTTTTAGTTTCTAAATACATATTTCAAAATTACATGAATCGTCTGAGGCTAGATTTCAAAGCACATATATATCAATGAAAAGGAGGCCTAATAGCAAAATATTTTGTGTTTTGATGTTATTATACTGTTTTGATCTCTATTATTATTATTATTATTATTATTATTATTTATTTCTTAGCAGACACCCTTATCCAGGGCGACTTACAATCGTGAGCAAATACATTTCAGAATCACAGTACAAGTAATAATACAATTAAGAGCAAGATAAATACAATGACTTCGGTTCAAGCAAGTACAAGTGTGACAAAATACAATTCAATAACACAGCAGATAACAGTGTCAGTGATAGTTACATCAGGATATGATTAATTACAAAATACTACAGATTAAACACTTGGCAGATTACAGTACTCTGAAGTACATGATTAAATGCAGTAAAATAGGGGGCAGATAAGAGCAAATAAAGCGCATTTTAAGGAAGGGTGATAGTGTCCCAGGGGAAAAACAGAGGAGTTCTACAGGTGCTGTCTGAAGAGGTGAGACTTAAGGAGGCGCCGGAATGTGGTCAGGGACTGGGCGGTCCTGACATCTGTAGGAAGGTCATTCCACCACTGGATTTCATTTATAATATCAAAAGTTCATACTTAAACCATGGCAATGAATACATTTATAGCGTAATTAAGCATACAGACAATTTAATTCAATTAAACGCTGACACATATCTCAAAATAATGCATAATTCGGCATGACAGCACCACGTCATCACGTGACACCACTAGTTGCTGGATTCCTAGGCAGGCCCCCCCAACAAAGGATCCCAGTGTACAATGGTGAAAAAAAGAGCTGCATGCAACCATCAAATGATTATTTTCTATTATCAACTGTTAATATAAATATTTAGTTTTCTAGAAAAACAAATGTCAAGCCAGCCTTAAAAAGCCTTAGTAACAAACAATGTGTAAAAAAGAGTTAGTTGTTTCAGTTAGGTGACACACTGTGTTACGTTTCTGTTACAGCGAACCAGTTATTACACCATTGATAACAACAGAAGACGTGATTGGTTGTGACTAAAACACCAGATGGGTAGGTTTTATATTGCATTGCTGAAACCCATTAAATTTCTCCCATAAAATTTGAATGAATACAAATAGTTGACAAAGTACTGTTGAGGAAAACAACGGTACTGGAATTCTGCATTTTTAAAAAGGATTTACATCTATGATTCAATTAAATGTACCTATACATTCAATAACAGTGTGCATTTCAAAGCTGCAGTGCAGTGCATACATAGCCTATAGTAAATAAAATAGGCTATTTGAGGCTGCTTTATGTATATAATACTAAGCATTGTAGAGATTTTCTGAAGACTAATAAACTAATTTCAATACAATGTAAGTAGAAAAAGATGTACCATACTGTAACCAAGGTTATCCATAACTAATAAACACTCAATAGCACTGAATTGAGAAATACTAAAGGAAACTCATATTAAATGACAAAGTTTCAACAAACACTTTTTTTTGTAATTACATTTATATTATTCATCTTTTAGCTTTAAGACTGATATATTGACATGTATTGATGTGATCTACCTAAGATCACGGAGACACTTCTTGTTATTGATGTCAACACAATGGTGACAAATGACTGTGTACGGTAAATTAGACACACCACATCCCAAATTAAAACAACAAAAACAACTAGACACCTTTTTTTTTTTTTTTACCTGTACAAGAAACTCTGCTGTGGTTTACGCCTAGCTTATACAAAGACAAAAGAGTAATACAACACCCACACAGATCTCACAAAACACCAAAAACCAAAACAAGGATATGCTAGCCAGGTTTTTAAACAGAAAATAATTATAATAATTGGCTTTAAAGCAAATCTGGAGATTGTGAGACTGAGAAGTTAACGAAAAAAGATGCACAGGATGAAAAAAATGAAACAGGCACAGAAGTACACAGGATGGATTTTGGTTAAAGACATTAAATCCACAAGTAAATTGTTACATATGCAAAATGTGGACATTTTAATGAACATGTCTGACAAGTGAGTGGGTGGTTAATTAGTAGTGCTGCCACTGGTCATTTCTGAGCTTTGAAAGTCGAGTACATGTGTAGAAACTTGAAATCTGTTTTGAATGCAAGTAACCATTAGAATGATCCTTTTTGGCACATTGCTTGGTTATCCAATAATACATGTTTTGGAGTTCCCATGAGGCTGTTGCTAATAGAATACTGTTCAATGCAATCCTGACAAAGGTGGTGGGCAAATGTCAAGAAAAGCATCAGTAAAAACTGTAAATAAAAATTGTGAATGGCCCAATGTCTCAAATACAATACAGCCCTGTTTAAACATACCACCTGAAAACAGTGTTAACTCTCAAACCATAATTTGGTTTGTCTGGACTTGAAGCTATTTGTTTGAAAACTGGTTTTGCCAGAGTATCTGTTCTGTCAGTTCCTTGGAAATGGACACTTGGCACAAGTCATAAAGATTTGGCAGCCTCTTGGCATGCCATAAAACTGGTTTTAAACCAGGCAAAAGTAATTACACAAAAAGATGTTTCGCTGTTATTTCATCCCACCATACTAGTATTGCATTCCACTTGCTAAGGTCATATCTAGTTTCAGAAGCAGTGAAAAACATAAACTCTCAATTCCTATTGAACTGTTGTTCTTAACTATAATCTATTCTCCTAGGGGTTTTTTATGAAGGAGTTTTATTAGATGTAACCAATGGCATGCTCAGAAACAAAATCAGCACCTCTGCTTCAAACTTCAATAATAACGCAGGATATCAAATGTACCGGTGTGTATAATTCTTAAAACAGGGAGTTTAGCTTTATTTAAAATATTAACAGATATGCAAGGTCTCACTCATTCAAAACTTTCCAATCTCCTTTTTAACAGAGTTACTCCTAAAAGAAAGGAAATGATAATGTATTTTAATGGAATATCACAAATGACCTTGAAATCTCTGTATTCATTAAAAGTTACTGATTTTGAGTGCCACTCATAATATATATATTTCATCAAGGGTTTCTGTGACGTCATAAATTACGATACTGAAGGTCGAGTCATTTATAAATTGTCACAGAATATTTAGAATATTTATACAAGAATAGGGTGTTGAGTAACTAATATGAACAGTTATCTATAAGACTTTTTTTTCCTAGTTCAAATAACAAACAAGCACAAATCTACTTGCTCATATTTTATAAGACTTATAATTTTAGCCCAGTTCACTTCTGGCAAAACTATCAAAATACATTTTTAATTGTGTTTCCCCTTAGAAAAGTTTCCTACAGAAATGTGTAATAAGTCATAGTAAAAGCATGGTAAAGCATAGGAAAGTATTGTAAATCCCAGAGAGGTATGGTAAAGCATATTAAAAACATGGCAAACTATGGTAAAACAATTGTACACATATGTATGTAAATATATTGATATATTACATTTCTTACACTTTAGAGCATGTAGTATTCAGAGACTTTCACCCACATGTACTGGTATGTGCATAGGAAGAATATAAAGCACAATGAAATGCCAGCCAGTCTTTGTGAGAAATAATGCCGGGTTGTTTATTAACACACTGGAATGTCTCTAGATCAGTATCTTATTGCAGCACAATACAAAACAACCCTGAAGATATATGATCCAGCCTGCTAAATGTTAGTAGATGGATTTTCTGTGCAATAATTAATGGTAAACTAAGAGAGAGGTTTATACAGGGGCAGCCTTATTAAAGGGCATTCCCCACTGTTTTTACAGTACTATGGGTCTGTGGTTCAACATGTACCTTTATAGACTCCCTGTGATTCGGAATATGAGAGTTCTGTCAATGGCAAATCTCAGGCAAATTGCCCCCCCCCCCATCCCCACCCCCACAGTAAATGCTCTGTATTACATTGGCAATTTCCCCATTGTTTGGGTTACCAGATGTCAGGCAGAGCAGCGAGAGGTTGCAAGCATCCAAATCCACCTGCTTAAAACGTAATGTATTTTTAATGACGATCTACAATTATTTCTTCCTCTTTGTCATAGTAGTAATAAACTCAATATAAAAGTAGCAATACGTATATTACACAATATGGCAAATTTAAACTAATTAGGACACAAATTATACACCCGGGAGTGTACTGAAATTAGCTAGCTTCTTAAAAAAAATAAAAAAATAAAATAATAATAATAATAATAATAATAATAATACTAAGAGTTAGAGGATGGGTATTTAAATAACCATTAAAATAGCCTATATTTTAATTAGTCTTACCAATTATTTAACAATGTGTCCTGGGTTTGAGCTTTGAAAATCTAGTCACTCTACCCATTGTGGAAAAACTGGGCCCAATGAGCTAAAGTGTCAGCAGTTGCTACTCTATACAACAGCTGTTACCATGGAACACACACTGTATGCTAATTGAACAGTATAGCTGTCCAGTTGTTAACAGAATGTGTGGTCGGTCTACTTATATGTTTTAAAATGGGTAACCCAACAGTACCTAACTAGAAGTGAAATATCTTTCTTACAAAACTGTTTCCTGTTTTAGAGTAAATTATAGGCCTGTCTGTTTTCAGTCTCGCCATATTTTGTTTGCTCCAAAGAACTTGTATGCTGCTTATTTAGAGAAAGAAGTAAACTTTAAGGTTTGGCAGTAAGATTTTAGTTTGAGGTTTACCTAAAAGTTTGATTAAGTTTCTTAAAGGTTTACCTAAAACGGTGTGATTAAATGTTTGAAATTAACAGAACTAAAAAGGAATCATGCACAAGGCTATCCCTATGTTCTAAAATTGGCTATTGTGTTCAACACAATTATACTGTAAATAAATTATATTCAGGGTGGCTGGAGCCACTGTGGTTGTGAGGCTGTTTTATTTTGAAGCATTTACTTTGAAGTCAATTACTGCTTTGATGTGTGGTGATGATGTCATTAACATATGTGAAAGAATAACAAAGTTATCTACAGAGGGTGTATGGAACAGAATTACGTGATTAGATTATATACAGTTTTGAGTGAGTTGGCATTTACGATTTATTTCGTTTATTTTTTATAGCTCTTTAATCATATTTGCATTTTGAATATGTAGGATACTGATGGTATTCATGTGTGTCATTTTTCTGTAGTGCAGTCTTACAAAAATGAAAACAAATATCTTTTTGTTCTGGGAAGAGGGAAATTATTTTAGATAGGTGTGAATAGGAAGAGCATTTTGGCCAGCTGCCTGTCACCTAAAACTGTCTGAGATAAGATATTAAAATAGAATTTTAAAAAATAACTCATTTCTACTACTGTCAATGGTCTCTTTGTGATACTCATGTTGAACATTCTCAGAAAGATCCTACTTTGTTCTTATATAATGGAGCTGAAAGCCATCAATATGGATACAATGTTAAGGATCACATGTGTTCTGTTGTAGTATGTCTTTTTTTTATACTGTATCTGGGAGGCATACCTGAAAACATGTCATAAGAGCAGAAGAAAATGTATGAACGAGAGGAGGGCATTTAGCTCATCCGGTTCCTAGTTGGTGATTGATCTCAGGACTTCGTCAAGTTGGGTCTTTTACTCCTTTTAAAAGTTTAGCACATTACATTTACACAGTACTTTTGCATTTTTCCCCTGGGTACACTATGCATTTACCATGGTTTGCCATGTTTTTTTTTTAATATACTTTACCATACTTCTCTGGGATTTACAATGCTTACCTATACTTTACCATGCTTTGACTGCTTTATAACACTGCTATGCTTTTACTATTGGGAACTTTTCATAAAGGACAACATTATTACACTGCAGACAACATAAGGAGAATGAAAGTAATTTGAGCTCTTTAGCATTCAATGTTTCAAAAGCACCTCTGTGCCACAGTGCTCTTATCTTATGGCAAAAAAAGGCATTTGGTTGTTATTAAAAGTGATTTTCCAGCCATATTATTGATGGCAGCGCTATGCAACCAAGTCTTTGTTCCTACCAGGTCCTTAATTATTTAAGTGATTTTTTATTGGATTCATTAAAAAATGAAAGAACTGGAGTGAGAGAGTCAAGTTTGCCTACCTATATAATTAACTAATGTTGCTTCATAAAGTTGAATGAAACATGTTGAATAATGTTATGTTAACATACTGAATTACAAACCGCTTTATAGTTTTCCATATACTTAATGAAAAACTTTGAAAAATGTTACATTTCGAAATTCAACATGAAATACTGTACTACTGTGATGGTTCTGGTCGACTTTTGCAATACCATTTAGCAGTTTGATTACATTATGTTCATATATTTTTTTTTATTATGTCTCAATCTTAAAATTCTAGGTGATGCAAAATTGTTGGCCAGAGCTGTAGATGAGGGAAGAAAATGGATTTGAGAAAATACTGCAGGGTTGCCTCCTGGCTCAGGGAGAGCTACCCTCTCGGAGGTAAGACTGAACTGATCGGCCTCCAAGGCTGGGAAGCAAGCCTACTTCCCCAAGGGGAAAATGAAAAGAAAATGGATTTGAGAAAATACTGCAGGGTTGCCTCCTGGCTCAGGGAGAGCCGTCCTCTCGGATCTCGAACCGATCGGCCTACGAGGCTGGCAGCATGTATGCTGCCCCCAGGGGGAATGATAGAGAGATTGTTAAGATAAATTTGGCCCGGGTGTCCCCTCTGGCTCTCAGAGAACCTTCCTGTCAGAGGTTGAGGCCTGCTCGGCTGGGCCTAAGGTTGGGAAGTGAACGACACTTGCCCCCAAAAGAGGACCCCCAGCTCCCCGCACCTATGCCACCAATACAAAATAAAAAGAAAGGTTAGTGACAATCAATACTGGAAGATTGTTATTTTTTAATATATAATTAAGGACTAATCTCACTGCTCAGCAGAGAGGAAGCCCCCCCCCCCTGCCCCTTGTGGTGGTCCAGGCGGAGAGATAGCCCCCACTCCGGGCATGCTAGCAATGTTCTGTTTGGCCGAACAGATATCTGCGAGTGACTGGTATCTGATAAGGCACTGGTTAACGTTTACTTTGTTGCCAAATTTTTCTTCATAACATAGTCAGTCTTATACAAATGCACACAAAAAAACACCAAGAGCAACACCTAACTGATAGCGCTCATCAGTCGACACTTCATGCCTTTTTTTTGATAGACACAAACTGTTTCGTTCCAACTAATGATACAAAATATATTTGTCCTGTAGTAAACTATATGCATTTGTTTAAATGTAAAGAATAACTAAATGTACATTATTAAAACACTGCTCTTTAATTCACCGTTAGTTTTCTTTCTTTTTTCTCGCACTCGTAATGTGCTGTCATAGGCAAACGTGAAACCCAGTTTATCTGTGTATATATATGTGAAAACAAGCAATGTGATTGGTCAAGCAAGGTTCCAGCTGACCGTATACTGGACGGATACGAGCCTTGTCACATAGTCTAAATCACTGCGCTGCCTCACAGAATTTAATGTACCGGTAGCCATCTTGTTTACAGTTACAGATGTACAGTAACTATAAAACAGAATGACCAATTACCACCAAAAGTAGTAAGTAGACATGCTGATTTGGATGAAGAACAATTAAATGAACTGAAAGGTAGCAAAACAGAAAAAAATATGTTTATATTCACTCATCCCGACTTCATTTAATGTATTTTTCAAATAATGTATTTTTAGTGGTTTGTAAACGCTACAGAAAAACACAAAAGAACACCTGCACATTATCCACACCTCTCCGAGACGGACCTTGAAAAATTACTGAAATCCGAGACGCCGGTATTATTATTTTTTTACTCCTGTTCTGCTGAAACAACAGCAACGTCTTGCACTCAGAAAAGAAAATAATTCAGTGCCGTCTCAACTCCGCCTCCTGGTGGATCTTTTCAATGGCAATGTACAATTCAATATTTACTTACTTTTGCATGTTTCAAGTAAATCAATTTACTCAGCTTAACTTAGTGTGTAGTTCAAAGTTATAATGGGACTACTTTTGTGGTGCCTTTATTGGCGTAAGGATATTTAATAATTATTATTTATTTATTTTACCTCGAATATATTTACTTCTCAGGGGTTGGAGGCATACAGACACCCTAATGGGCATTACTGCACACACACACACACACATATATATATATATAGACACACACACACACACACACACACAATCAACCTCAGTTAACTCGACACCCCACAGGGTTGCCATTTAGTACTGACTTATCCAAGGTGTCGAGTTAACCACGGGTGCACATGAGTCATGGCATTAACATGCATATAAATAACAGAACTCACACATTTACAGTATCACAGTATTTACAAGTTTATTTTTAGTTAAATGTCCTTATGAAAACGGTCGAAAGAACTGCAATGAATGAATCAATTACAGTATACAGTACTGTACAAACTCGGTACAACTCGTACAGTTCAATTGAAATAAGAATTAATAAAATAACTACAACATTATTTTTACGAAAACAATCCAACCACAAACTGTTGACTATACTTTTAGGGATTGGCTTGTACTGTCTAATTTGATGGCTTAAATAGCAAAAAAAGTTAACAAATGTACATTATACAGAATTAACTCTGTGAACATAAACAACAATAAACAAACAGTTTCACACAGAAATCAAACATTGCCGAGTTATCCATTAGCCTTTTTACCTGTGCCGACCTCTAACATTATATATATTAGGTGACAGACTGAAGCTGTTAAAATCAATGTGTTTCAGCGTTTCATTTTTGTTTCAAGGTTACACCCTCCCATTTCATACGATTCCTTTCTCCTCGGCAGGGAGCTGGGATGGGTCCAGACCACACTGCTTCATCTGGACAGCAATATCAAAGAGGTAGTCGTAGCATTCACACCTGTGGGGAAAATAAACAGGCAGGGGTGCTCGTATTAAATTAATGGGACACTAGGCTACATGTTGCTAGAAAATGTAGAACGAAATCTGTTGCTTCTGCTTTCATGGAACACCTTTCTAATTTATTCAACTTGTAGAAACTGTACAAAGAAATTTTGAAGTCAACAAAATATATATATTTTGTTTTAAAACTTAGAGAATGATCACTGGTGTATACTGTTTTGCTAAAATGACACATTCTTCTTAATTTTTCCCAAACTGTTTTCTTTAAACTTTAAAAAGATCAGAAAAATAGCATTCAGCCAGGAAACATTAACAAAAAAACACTAACTGCCCCTTCCTACAGTGCTAGACACAACAACCTTTACCCAGCATCAATGATTAATATTAAGGTTATGTAAATATATTTTTTCTAGCCAAAATCATGTAAACCCAGACATATTTATATTTATGCACCCCCAAAACACCATACTACCCAATATTGAAACTGCTTGCCACAAAAAACAACTCAATTGATCTATTTACTACCGCTAGAAAACAAAACAAGAATAATTTCACACGGAAGCCTTTATTAATTTAACTGAAGCATCTGTGTTAGTTTCTACTGGAACAGAAATATAAATGTTCTCTCTCTGTCATACTTTAAATGAATGTTTTATCGTATCCTTTGAGACATACTGACTGTTGCCTTATCAGGTTTCTTTTGTTTACCTTCAATTATTTGAACCGCAGTGCATTTACAGCTAAAATTTAGATGGCTTTAAATTATGGTATTGTTAATAGAGACCAGCAAAGTGTATCCTAGTTAACTATAACTTTTACATCCATACATCTATACAATACCCACCTTGGAAAAAAACGATCAGGAGACTTTCCCTGACGACATCCTACACTGGCTTCTCCGCAATTTTTTTTCAGCCTTTTGCCAGCGAGATAGCCAGTCACGTGACTTTTCTCGTAACTTTCATTGGTTGACTAATCCTATGATGTAATGTTGCTTAGACAAAATCAACTTTACTTTGATAAAGTTGCCTGAAACTTGTAGTTTGCCCATCACTTTCTACCCTTTCAACAGTTTTCGGCAACATGTAGACTAGTGTCCCCTCAGCTTTAGATTAATGGGACACAAGGCTAGACATTGGCTATTTGTTTACTCTTGTAACAAGGAAATGGTAGGGGAAAGTACAAGGGAGAACTTTACTGACACGTTCACAGTTTAGAGTTTTGCAGTCCTGAAACAGCAACCTGACAACACTGCCAACCTGTACGCTGAGTTTAATTTAGATGCCTGGCTGAAAACACTGCACCAGCAATATGCACCCCAGCCCACATGTATACTCACATGGTCTTGGCCTTCTCCCAGGACTCCCCCCAGACGTATACCCCGTGGCGTCGGACCAGTACTGCACAGGACTCTGGGTACTGGTCCATTGCTCGTGCCATCCTGTCCTTCAGATCCCTCTCCTCAGGGGTGTTCTCGATGATGGGGACCACCAGGGTGTCATCGTACCTGGCAAAGAGAGAGAGACCGAGACAGAGATTGACAGAAGAAAAAAATCCCTAATATTTCTCGTCACAGACTGAAAAACAAGCAGCTTGTGGAAAAGAAAAAAATGTAATTTTCTTTTGTACTTCAGTGTGGGTATGTACTTTGTTGCACAAGTTTAATAACTGACTACACTGTCTCAATTTCCAACTGTGTCATCTGGTCCTAGTATCTGAGCTGTGCTTTAAATAGTGACTATGGTAAAGTGATCAAGTGCTGTCTAACCGCGGCATTATAAAACCTCAACATTAACTTGCTTGATTTGTACTTCACACTTTTGACTACATAGCCGAGCATTCTGTTAGCCTCCCCACACTGACTGGTTGCTGTCAGTGACAAGTCTACTGCAACACCAAGGTCATTCTTATAGCAGGCTTGTTCTAGTTCAGTACCCAACTATTTGGTATCTGAATCCTCATTTTTGTGACTGGCATGCATGGGTGGGTAGGGTTCTATATGACAAACCTCACAAGTTATTGAGAGCACCAGAATCTGGGGGTATATGGCGGCATTGTTCATCTGTATGGGGATATGCATACAGTGAATGTAAGTTGTGTTAATCTACTCTTTAATGTCCCTGACAGTCCTCATTTTGTATTCATAGCAGTGGCGTGGACGAATGTCACTGACATGCTTGTTTCTAGGTTCCTGTACCTGTAGCTGGTCCCCGAGCTGCCCTTACGAATGCCCTTGATCATCTCCTGGTGAGTGATGCGGAACTCCTTCCCAGGGAAGAGCAAAGTGGCCATCACGGCTGCCTTCGAGTGGGTGTGGATCACTGCACCAGCCCCTGGGGGAGGAGGGGAGAACCTCAGAGAACTTCACCAAGATGCAGACTAGCTCTCTGATATTGCGGCATCAAAGTAACCTACATAAGCCTGCTAGGCGTGCACCTCACCCTTATTCCAAGACTGGATCGGATACAATTCTGCTATATACTCTCTGCATTAACCCGGTCTATGATATAAAATTGATGTGCGCCCATTTTAAGTTTCTCTGCACCCTTACCCCAAACCTCTCCACCATTGTCTTGTTTCTGAATTAGGACTAAGGCGGCTCAATATGAGAATTGTTTGGTGGATGAAAAAGTTTAATTATGGAGAAACAAAATAAAATATCAGTAATTTACCTCACTTTCATTTTGTGCATTTCAATTTACCAAACTGAACACTGAATGAGTACAGTACTATAAGACAGTGTTCCCTCATTATAAGGTGAAACAGGTTATTAAGGCATGGTCCTGGCTCCCATTTGCCTTATTATGCTATTACACTAGCAGTTGTATTCTTGTTATAAGGCGGAACACAAACTGCACGTTCTCTTGCCTATGGCTCCCGACTATAGTGCTATAAAAG
Source organism: Acipenser ruthenus (assembly GCF_902713425.1). NCBI lineage: Eukaryota > Metazoa > Chordata > Actinopteri > Acipenseriformes > Acipenseridae > Acipenser > Acipenser ruthenus. The sequence goes on along the minus strand of NC_081216.1, from coordinate 14,684,588 downwards.
GGGAACACTGCAGTTAAGAAAACTGCCATCAAAAAATGACTTCTATGGGGCTCCCGAGTGGCGCATCCAGTAAAAGCACTCGCTAGAGTGCAGGATGCGCTCTATAGCCTGGACGTCGCAGGTTCGAGTCCAGGCTATTCCACAGCCGACTGTGGACGGGAGCTCCCAGGGGGCGGCGCTCAATTGACCGAGCGTTGTCCGGGGGTGGGAGGGTTAGGTCGGCCAGGGTGTCCTCGGCTCACCGCGCTGCCCAGAGCTGCGTTGTCCTCCGACGCTGTAGCTCTGAGGCGGCTGCACGGTGAGTCTGCAGAGTGTAAAGAAGCGGCCGGCTGACGGCACACGCTTTGGAGGACAGCGTGTGTTCATCTTCGCCCCTCCCGAGTCAGCTCAGGGGTGGTAGCGGTGAGCTGAGCCTAAAAATAATTGGGCATTTCAAATTGGGGAGAAAATAATAAAAACTAATTGGCAATGACTAAATTTATATATATAAAAAAAAAAGACTTCTACTTCCTGAAACAATTCCCCAAGGTTGTTCTAGCCTACCTCTCATGGTGTAGGCGTTCATAAACAGGGGAGTGCACTGGCTCTTCTTCAGCTTCTTACAGGCCGGAGGGCAGCTGATATCCCGTTCCTCCACATCACATACAAACATGTCTTCAGGCTGGAGAGACAGAAAAAAACAATAAAAAGAAAAAATATACAAAGAAAACGTTAGATTATTATCATAACCCTGGTTCTCTGAAGCAGAAATGTAACCATTACCAAATGGGATATATCTCTGTGGCAGGGTGCCCCGCCCCTGTGTGTATTTTGTGTTTTATGTTGTCTGTTATATGTATTATTGTAGTGGTGCACAGAGTGTGGGTTATGTAGCACAGGTGATGTAAAATGTATAATTGTATTTAGACATGGGGATTGCACAATCACTTCACGTGCAGATTAAAATGGGTATTTGTATGGGGGCATGGGAAGTGCGCAATTAGTCCACGTGCAGTCTGTGCCGAGATTCAAATGAGAATGATTGATTAGCTGTATAAAAGAATGAATCTTTTTGGGTGTTCGTGAGTGGGGAACGGGAGAGAGAGAGAGGAGAAAAATAATTATAAAATCATAACAATTGCTACGCGTGTTGGGAGTAGAAACAGCACGGTACTTGTTCTGTATCTGATCGTTTGTTTCGTTCACTGTTTGTTTGTCTGTCTGCCTGTTTGTTTGGCCAATGTGCCGTTTGTTTTGTGTAAGTGTTTTGTGTCTTAAACCTTTTATTTTGTTCATTTAATAAACGCGCAAGCTGCGCATTTATCATTTCACTCGCAGTACTGTGTTCTTCCGGGTCTGACAGCACCCCTACAGCAATCCTTGTCACAATCTCTTGTAGCCCGAATTACCTGAGCACTTATGTCAAAACTGCTCCTTTAAGAGCCCTGTATGCGTCAGGCATTATCTCCGCTCCCAGGAGAATAAAGACTGATGCATAGGACTCAGTGGCATTTTTCTATTTCAGGGAACCAGGGTTATGATAATGCTGCTGTTTAGACAGGGCAAGTCTGTGGAACTCAGATCCGAAGCAAACAACAATTGCTCGGACTGCCGCCAACTCTGTGTGCAGACAACATAATACGCCTCTGCCCTAACTGAACAGAGCTTATGAGCTTTCTCTCCCTGTCAGACTGGAAAGGAGATGGATGGAAGGCCTCCAATTCCACTGACTGGTTGATATGGAAAGCAGAAATGCTTTTAGGGAGGAAAATAGTTACAGGAAAGAGAAAGCGAGTGCTTACAACTGGAAAAAAAGTTGGAAATACAAACCAGTAAGCTTGAAGCTATGGAGTGCTTTCAGAGAGGATCGGACTAGCTGGAACAGCAACCCGAAACCGATCCGACTCAACTTTTGCTTGTTTGGTCTATGATAGCAATGGCAGCTAAAAAGAGTACTTTCAAACAAACTCGCATTCAAGACTTTGTTGGGCCAACACTAAGTAGTGCACATTTAATTTCTATTGTAACTTCGGTTTTCTACTTTCCTGCTTTTTTTTATATTGTTTGGAAAATGGACACTAAATGTATGGGGAAATATTGAAGGGCAATTCTCATACCTCCCATTAAATTTGCATTGTGCGACACTAGCTCTAGCATTCAGAGACATTTCTTTACAGTTTGTTACATATTTTGACTCGTAGACATTTGGCTCATTTAGCAATGTGTGTTTAAATTGTACCAAACTGGTGTTTTTTCTTTTTTTCTTTTTTTAAATGAAAATTAGTATTACAATAGTCCTAAACTGCAACAGGCCGGGATTCAAACATAAAGCAGTAAACCTAATTTTGCCGATCACAAAACACGCTCTCATCTTAAAATCTACAAATAATTCCTCAATTGTAAAACATTAGATGAAGCTCTGATCCGACTCTGAAGCAAGATCAAAGTAGGATCAGAAGCCGAAACTGAGCTCAGGATCAGCGCTGATCCCTTTAGTACAACCCAATATATCACAGGAGCAAGATGGGAGCCTGGATCCAGGATCGGATCCCTTTACCACCACCAGCCCCTGGGGCGGAGACGCCTGACGCGTACGGGGCTCTTAAAGGAGCAGCTTTGATAGTAGTGCTCAGGTAATTCGGGCTATAAGAGATATATCCCATTCGGTAATGGTAACATTTTGTACTTGAAAGGGAAACACACAGAACTTACATCATTTTGTAAACAAAAACAAAGTATCCCTGGGTGCATAGTGTAAAGGGATGCTGCTTGCTGATTAAATAGTTTGAAGTTAAATGCTTAAGTGTTTATTCCTTTGTTTAATGAATTGTATCAATGTGGATACTGTGATAATGGACTTTGCTAAGCTTCAGACTTAGGAGTTTCTGATACACACAAAAAAATTTCACTTTGAAAAAAGAATATAAAGATTTGCCTATGCTTGTCCTAGAGAGACTGTGATGTCATAAAATATGAGAAGCCAAGCTATCCCCTCCTACCTGGATCCTCTCCTTCTGCACTCCTGAAGGGGCGATGAAGATCTGATCTCTATAAAAAAAAAAAAAAAAAAAAAAAAAAAAAAAAAAAAAAAAAGATAGTAGCAATTACTGTTACAGAAGAAATGTCTAGTATAGGAGACAAGAAAGTGAAACATTATGTTAGAATAAGAACCTTCTTTAGTTTAAAATTAAGCACAAACTCAAATTTTATTTTAAAAATAAAGTTTTTACGCTTTTTGGTGCTAAATTGCAAACAATTCAACATTTGACAGGTACAGTTTAGATCTTTGCTTGGTTTTGATAATTGAATATGGAATATAAATTAAAAAATGTGCATTGGCTTCCTGGTGCCTAATCAATTTATGTATTGTCAGAAGCTTTTAATAGAATATTAACAACACATCTTGTTTATACTGTAAATTAGAGGTAGCACCTAATAGTCGAAAACTCAACTAGTTGAATAGAAAAGTGGCAATCGACATCAGGAACTGGTAGTCCACTAGTAATGTTTTTGTGTGTTGAAAGTGAATACTAGTAATGAACTAGAAATGCCAGTATTTTATTTATATTCAGCTGTTTGAATTGAAATGGAAAGTAATTGAAGTGTGTGGTTTTAGATGGACAGTGCAGTTGCGGTTACACATACAGTAAAAGGCATTTTAGAACACTAATAAATAGTTTTAAAAAATTCCAAGCAGTTTTAAAATAAACAGCAAAGTGTTACAAACCTGTACGTACACATCGAGCACTAGATATTTTCAAATATGATTTATTAAAATATTTCATTTAAGTGGTGACTATTTGACGCTGGCAAAAAAGTATTCTTTCTGCCCCTACGTAATTAGAAATTAACCACTGGCAGTTGCAATGTAAATTCCCTTATATTTTCACTCAATTTTCTCACAAAAATGCCACATTTATAAACTGGAAAACCGTTGGAATGTTTTACTTTACGGTTACAGCATGCAAGTTGAGAACAGTATAGAATAGCAGGCTATGACACAGATAAAAAAAAGACTTGTTTTTCTTCTAATAAATGTAATAAGTAGTACAGCTCAGGTTTCATGCTCAGTAAGTTTTGTAGTTTGATTGTAAATAACTTGTATTGGTCAGAAACAAAGATACACGGAGATTCCAACTGCCACAGAGCCTATGGATTAATACTTCTAAAAAGGAAATAGACATTCTAACAGATTGATTGAACACAGATTGATTGAACTGATCTGTTGAGTTAATCTGTGCCTTATCTCCCAATTCCTGCCACTTTGGCTGCACTCACCAACATCTGGTTTGTGTGAAACAGGAGAGTATGCAAAGGCAAGGGGGTTCACAAGGAGAGGGATGGCTTTGATTGCTCTTTTTATAGAACAGTGTTTAAAAATCCAAGCTGTCCCCTATCTGCAAGTGCCTGCTCTTATTTAAAATGATCAGAGCTCCAAATGCATGGGCCACTCTGAGGTTAATCTGTTTTTTTGGCCAGACGAAATGCACTTTTACAGATATCAAAAGAAGCTTCAATAGTTGAAATATATACGGTATAACAGATGGGAAAAAAAAAAAAACAGTACAGTGTATTGAGATCTGACCACATGGTCACATGGACTGGTACACAAAGGCTCACAATCAACTGATCTGTTTTAAAACTGAAGGCCACAGATTCAGATTGCTTGGGAATGGTAATCATCTTCTAGCAAGCCAACATGTGTTTGTAAGTTATTACTAGCCAAGGTTATACCACTGGTAGACAGCAAAGGTCCCGGTTTTCCTTTTTTTATCTCTAAACACAGAGAACACAGCACCCCCTCTTCAACACAACAATGTGGGTTCTGCTAGAGAGGCTCCTGGCTACTCTCTGAATTTGTGATCTTTTGTTCCACATTAGGTGACTGTGCTACAGAAGGCCAAGATGGCAACACAATCTAGAATTAAATGGTCCCTAATTAAACAAATGGCCAGTTTTTTTATGCTTTTTGACAGTCAATTGAAGCATACATTTAGACTATAACAACAATTATCAATGGCTACTGTTCAGCAAGGCTTGATTAGGTAAAGGTTGCACTACACTAAAGTCAGTTAATATACTGTTTTTATTATTAAGTACAGTATTTGAAATAATTCCACTAATTTATATACATATTTTTTGCCAGCCCTACAAAATCATTTATCAAACACTTTATGTGAAGAGTAACTTTTCACCGCACGAATGAACTGTATCACTTTGCTTCTTGGCTCTTGTGTAGTTGTGGCGTTTCAATACGTTTTGTGTTGAGATCTTGCTGGCAGTGTTGGCGTATGAAGGAGTACAGGAAAGCATGCGTGTGTAAATGTGTAGACAGATGACGATGGGCTGGGTGGTAATTGTGTTAGGTCACTTTTCTCAGAAGATTAGTGCAGAGTGAGTACTAGATTCAGTTACTGTCTCACCTTTAGGGACCATAGTGTTTCTGAATGTATTATTAAACTAGAATCATGTATTACGGTATCTGCAGCCATTACCTTAAATGAAAACCAGTGCAGGCTTATAGAGATGGTCCCCATATATTAGTCTAATAAGTGCACTTTAAGTTATTAGATGAAAGTCTAATGCAATCTGTGGGTGAATATTGATACAAAACCAAAGCTAGAATCATGTTCACAATGTAGTATGTGACAGTTAAATAGTTAAATGAAATGTACAATGAAAATTATAGTAATACTTATCACCTAGTCATACTAGATACTACTTCATAGAACACTGATTCTATCCAAGTAACACTAAATGTATATGCATTATATTGTTATTTTATAATTATATATTTTCCTCATTGAAATGTATTTTACTATACCGTAAAAATACTAATGGTACTCTTAAAAGGCAATTCACAGATTTATTTCAAATGCAACAGTACCAAGTTCATACCTAACTCTTTAATTCTACAAAAATGCTTGTTTCTAACAATGTTTACAAGCAGATCTAAATTTAATAACTGGAATAACTTCACATGCTGTTAGGCTGTGTGGTCCAGTGTTTAAAGAAAAGGGCTTGTAACAAGAAGATCCCTGGTTCAAATCCCAGCTCACTCACTGTGTGACCCTGAGCAAGTCACTTAACCTCCTTGTGCTCTATCTTTCAGGTGAGACGTTGTTGTAAGTGACTCTGCAGCTGATGCATAGTTCACATACGCTAGTCTCTGCAAGTCGCCTTGGATAAAGGCGTCTGCTAAATAAACAAATAATAATAATATTATAAAATCATGCTACAGCAAATTCAAGAAATTTCAATCAGCAAAAAAAGTAATTGTGGAAACACTTCAGTTGCTTAGCATTTATAGAATGATTCTTCATGAAAGGCAATGGATATACCTAGTGAGTACACATTTCTTTACGACAAATTATTCCTTATTAACATATGTGATAACATCATGTTGACCTTATCTGTTTGGAAAGCGTTCTTAAATTCCTGGGATCAAGAATCATGCATTACTGGCAGGAGTGTGGTCTGTACGCCCTTGTGGTTTCTAGTTCTTTGCCACTCACCCATGCTTGAGGCTGATGCCTCCTCCAGTGCCCGTCACCCAGCCCAGCTGGTAGAACTGCCTGCAGAGCTCAGGGATCAGTGTGCGGGGATGCAGTTTATCCTGTTTGAAAGTTTGAAAGTTAAACTGAAACAACAGTCTACCTAGCTACCTCTACCATGCTATCCGACGAAAGCAAAAGCCGCAACGTTGTAGCGAATTATTAAAATAGTGAGTTTTCAGTTTATCAGTTACTTTTCTTCTCTCTCACAATATGTATGTATACAAACAGAATCCCTGCACATGTTTGAATTGACATACACTAGGGGCAGTGTGTTACAGGGAGGAAGAGTAATGATTTAACTCTGGCATGCAGTACTTCACAGAGCTGTATTGAAGCAACAGAGGTGGCATGTGCCTGAAACAGAAAAAAATAAAGTGAATCTAAACAAGAAAAATGTCCTTAAAAAGTTTCTCTTTAATTTAAAAATACATAATATACCAAATGTTTAGACAAGGGCTGATTTTACGTGTTTTATGTTTTTTATTCACTGGGATCACATAGTAATGAAAGACAAAGTTAAAATAAATTACAGTACAATACACATTTATTTTTCTATAGTGCCCTTCACACCATGGCACCCCAGAGTGCTTGAAAGAATCCATGGTTTCAACCTGCCTAACCCTTTAAGGTAAAAGCGACATGTGAGTCCCACAAATACAAACGATGATAACTTTCTTATTTTTGCAATGAGGTGCACGAAACAGGTTTAAAATGTACTGACAGGTTTTACCTGATAAACCAAATCGTCAGTTTCCTTGTGATACTTGTCACTCTCAAATGTATTTTAAGAAGAAACCATTTGAACAACCACTCAATTCCTTGTGTACAATGATCAAATTCTCACGTGTACTTTTGTTAATGTTGCAAAACAGAAAACTTGCAAACTTTACCCCAAATTTATTCAAGACAAAAAGCTTTATTTTTTATTTTGGTCCCGTGCCAAAGTTGACGAAGAGCATGAATAAAGCATGCAGCAGGTATCACATTGCTGTCTGGTCTTGGCAGTCGTGTCATGTTGTTAGTCTGTGAAAATGCAACTACCATCTTACCTATTTTGTATACTATGTTCTTTATATTTTGTTAAGCAATAATAATAATAATAATAATAATAATAATAATAATAATAATAATAATAATAATACTTCTTACATATTACAGTACCTCATAATGTTCTGTGTGGTGATCAGGACAGTCCCCATTGCATGCAGAAGAGGTCATGGTGAGTGTTGTGTTACTACAGTGCAGCCTAGGCAGACTAAACTATCACTACTGAACTTTTTACCTCTCTGACCAAACACACACGACTACGACTATTTTACGACTGACGTAAACACGTCACTGAAGCCTATTCACTTTTGTTAAACACACTGTAAATTATGGGTCCGGTTGTAACAATATCCAGCCTGCCAGTTCAGTCTACCCTCTTTCCCAGTACAGTAAACCAGCTATGGGACAGCAAAATGCTAAGGCGACGGTATGAAGAAAGGGCCGCTTCAGGCAGTCTGTATTGGGACCGTCAATACACTTGTCGCTGTTGCAAATGACACACACCCACCAGTTTTCTTGAACTCGCTTGTACTTGAACAAGGTGAACGAATTCGAGAGTCGTGATGATTATTTGTAATAGAAAAAGCTTTTGGCATTTAAAAAATAGTTGTGTGCCCCCGTTTCTTGTTATTAAAACCACTGCCACATCTCGAAGCTTTATTATTATTATTTTATTTCAAATGGGTCTCAGAAAATACAATGCAATTATAATTTCATAGTACTGTCTGTCATGTATTGACGAGTTATAAAAATATTTCTTACGATCGGGCCCGTACTTTTCAGGCGGTATTGGGGCAGCCCTTACTCTAGGAGGACACGAACATGGCGGCCTCCTTGAGACTGGGGCATCGGGGGATCCTGAACGGGATAAAATTAATTCGACCATGTAAAGGAATACCGCAGAATCACCATGGACATTACAGACTTTTTTTTCAGTCACAGTCTCTGTTTGGTAAGTGATGATAAAAAAAAAGGTTGGCTGCATTGTGTACTGCCTGTGTTACTAGCTACTATCACATCTAGTTTACCTTATTTACACCCATTATTTATTTATTTATTTATTTATTTATTTATTTAATAAAATAAAGTTTACGCCGTGACTGTTCATTGATATATTTATTCCTCGTTATTGCATGTTGTTCTGGAAGTACACATTATTACGGTGTGCATATAGGTCATAGAGCTAAGTGTGCCAGTAGTACTGTTAGCGAGTACACAGTAACTGTCATGTGTATCCTGTCTGTATATAACTACAACGAAAGGCCAATAATCTGGGCGCTTTTTAAATATAATACAGAATAATATGCATTTAATGAAGATGACACGAGTTTCTATGTTGATACATTATGAAATGTAGTACTTGTATTGACTTGAAATTGTTGACCCGAAGGTTGTTTGAGGTGACTACTGTAGATATGTGATGACTGCCTTGGAATTAAATAACATTTTGAGACCAAATTATTATCTGGGGCCCAACCAAGAACAGAGGTTGTATTGCTTCACATATGTTATAACTGTCAATAATAATTGGTAGGTTTAATAGAGGGACCCCAGATATTTTCAATTTAGAGACATTGCATTGAAATTTGAGTTCTGGTTTTACTGGGACGTTATACACACCAGGGTGCTTCTCCGTGTTTTTCCATTTCCACCCCTCTCCATGAACCATTTGAGAACTTCTTGACTGCAGGCAGAGGAATCGGGCACTGTGGTTCTTCATTTCCCAGTTGCATGCAAACCCTCCCACTAACAATCTTTTAAAGTACATTCAATCTTTGCTCTAGTCTAGGGCACAGTTTCCTAATGTATAGTCCATGAGTAAATCCCTTAGAAATGTATTACACAACTTCCAATACCCACACAGCCAATCTGTTAATGAGCTACAGGTAGCACTTTATCTCAATTCACAAACTATGCATCAAAAATGTATTATACAAAATACCCTAGGTTGTCATCTTTTCTGTATATTATGAAAAGGCTGTGTGGTCCAGTGGTTAAAGAAAAGGGCTTGTAACCAGGAGGTCTCCGGTTCAAATCCCACCTCAGCCACTGACTCATTGTGTGACCCTGAGCAAGTCACTTAACCTCCTTGTGCTCCGTCTTTCGGGTGAGACGTAATTGTAAGTGACTTTGTAGCTGATGCATAGTTCACACACCCTAGTCTCTGTAAGTCGCCTTGGATAAAGGTGTCTGCTAAATAAACTAATAATAATGAAAAATGAATATTTTTTTTAAAACTTTTTTTCTGAGAGTAATAGTCTTAACAGTAAGCATAAACTACTGGTACGGTACCTGTAGTTGTGCTGCAGTTTTTAGCATCATGGTGGTTGTGAGAAAAAACCCTAAACACAGAGATGGTTCCCTTGTTGGAAAAGGTGTACTAGTGTCTAGGGTTTGGAAGCATGCTGCCCAGCTAATCATGTGACAAGTGGTTCTTTCTTATTTGGTAAAAATATTGCCATTTCATCAGGTTGGGTGGCCCTAATAAAGAAGCTACATCATACAATTAGATAGCAGCACAGTATTTAGTTATTACACTGGAAAAACAGTGGAAATTGTTAATCAATTCACATTGACTTTACCCCTTTCCATTAAAAAATAAAACCCACTACAAATAAAAAATATATATACATTTTCCAGTGCAGCTGGGCAATGTCCCTCCTTCCTGCCTTGTATATATCATTGATTCATTCTGAATAGTTTAAACCCACCCCAACTACTGAGTGGCAGCACATTCCCACATTTCTATTGGAGACTCTGCTTTTGAGATTTAAAACGAGATTACAGTTAGGAATGGAGGGTTGTTAGCAGGGTTTAAAGATTTATTACAGTTAAGATACAGAGGATTTAAAACGAAATTGCAAATTGTGGCAAAATGTAAAAAAATGCCTACACACAACAATCCCAGAAGAATGTGTCCGTGACCATAAGGATTTCATTGTGGAACACAGCAAAGGAAAGAGGTACAACTCAAGTGTGCAAGTACTGTCGAGTTATTACTATACATATTTTGACAGTAAAAAAAAAAAAAACGCTCAATCATTTTGGAAAATAACTGAAAGCACTCATTTCATACAGTATATCAAAAACAAAAGCCCCGAAAAAAAACAATTTACATAACTTGAAAATAGCTAAAAATAAGCACCGAAAAATAAAACGAATAAACACTGAAAAACAGCTTCCTTTCCGTAATTATGTAACCTTTCTACGGACCACCTGAATGGAGCAAGCGGACCAGAGATTGAGAACCACTGCTCTAAAGGACACAATTTTTCTTGTATGATACTTAAGATTGAACTTCCAAGGTAAGGTAGAGATGAAGTTACAAGAAAGATATTTTTACTGTTTTACTGCAATGATTCGACAGTACAATAAAATAAGATGCATTTGGGTACAAACAAATTTGAATAATAAACATTTTAATTTAGCACTAAACAAGATGGCTTAATCTTCAGTTACAATTTTCTACTTACTTGTGATACTACAGTATATGGATTGGAATTCCATCTCTACAGTTAATGTTTCTGCCAGTTGCCTCATAATTCCTTCCTTCCTACTATCCAAGCAGTGTTGCCCTTAGCTGTCAGCAGGGGGCAGCAGAACACACTGTCTCCCTTGCTAAGTGGAGAAGGCCATGTTCTGGTAAACTGGGCAGGCTGAGTTTTGAGTTGATTTGAGATGTGTGTGTCTGTACTCCGGGAGGAGGAAGGGGGTGGTAGATGTACATACAGTTACTGCATACATGCAAGCAGTTCATGGAAAACAACACAGACTCCATGTTTTCTAGTTCTGGTCCAACAGCACTGTCAGTTGTTTTCTGTGATTGGTAGTGATGACAGTTATGAGTGTTTTAGTTTCCACTCATCTCTGAACGGACTGCTACTCTGAAGCTGATCTCCTGACTACCAGCATTGTGATTTTCTTTATTTTTTTATTCACGTATTCTCGTTCAAATTTCCAGCATTTTGTTATATTGAAGACTGTGTGATATTATTTTTCCCACAACCCCCCTTGCCCAAAAAAACAATTTTAACTACTCCATAAAAGGTTAATGAAAATGACCCCTATGCCTAGCAGTATAGAACAAGAGTGGCATCAGATATTTATGACATGTATTCATTCTTAGAGGTCAAAGGCTTTCACCTTTTAGTTTTTGCACTTTCACATTGCTAAACTGGGAGAGCATAGCAACCCCCCCCCCCCCCCCTCCCCCATTTCCAGTCACTAATAGTTTTTGCTATAGACTTTGCTATACACATTTGAATAAACACACGCTTCAGCCTTCCTCCTGCCAATTACCAGTCTTGCCAGTGACGCTACCCTTTCACAGTTTATAATGCATAAAGGTAAATGGTTGCCTGCACAGGGCTGGCTGAAGATCTGAAGCAGCTTGCATGAAAAAAAATCTATATGGACTGCATGGCACAATATATTTTGTATTTTATGCCATATTTTGACCCTTTGAATAATGTACAGTCTTCTTGTTTGCTGCATTAATAGAAACAAACAAAGCTGGGTACAATGTTAATTCAAATATTTCAAAAAAGTACTATCTTTTTTTTTATATAATGGTCAATGGACAGGTGTTTTTATTAGCGTTGTAGTGTCATTGATCTACTTACAAACACATGCCACATTTTATTTATGAATGGATTAGACATACACTACCGGTCAAAAGTTTTAGAACACCTCAATTTTTCCAGTTTTTATTGAAATTTACGCAGTTTAATGTCTCAATGTACTCTGAAATTAAAGCATAGAACAAATAAACAATTGGAGATAAAAAAAGAAATCATGGAATCGTTTTGTTTAACAAAATTTAATCTAAATTTATGACTCATCAAAGTAGCCACCTTTTGCAGATATAACAGCCGAACACACTCGTGGCATTCTTTCTACAATGGAAATCAAATATTGTTCGGAAAGTTCTTCCCAACACTGTTGCAGAAGTTCCCACAAATGTGTTGCACTTGTAGGTTGATTTGCTTTCACCCTTCTGTCCAGTTCATCCCAAACCAGCTCGATGGAGTTTAAGTCTGGAGACTACTGGCCATTCCATAATTTGATGCCTACCGTCTTGTTCTTTTCTTCTAAGGTAGTTCTGACATAGCCTGGAGGTATGTTTTGGGTCATTATCGTGCTGTAGGATGAACCCCTGACCAACTAGGCGTATACCAGAGGGTATTGCATGGCGCTGCAAAATGCTGTGGTAGCAGTTTTGGTTCAGGGTGCCACTCACTCTGTGCAAGTCGCCGACTCTGGATCCAGCAAAAGAGCCCCAGACCATCACGCTTCCTCCTCCATGTTTGACAGTTGGTGTCACACACCGAGGAACCATCCTTTCGCCTACTCGATGGCGTACAAAAACCCAGCGTGATGACCCGAAGATTTCAAATTTTGATTCATCGGTCCATAAGACCACCTTCCAGTCTTCAGTAGTCCACTGGCGGTGCTTCATGGCCCAGGCAAGCCTCTTTTTCTTATTTTGCCATCTTAGCAATGGCTTTCTTACTGCCACTCGACCTGTCAAACCTGCAGCTCGAAGTCTTCTCTTCACAGTTGAAACTGAGACTTGCTTACTTCGACCAGTGTTAAGCTGTGCTTGAAGCTGTTGTCGTGTGAGCTGCCTATCACTTGTCTTCTGATTCTGTTGTGGCTTTGGGTCTGCCAGACCTCTTCCTGTCAGAGTTTCCTCCAGTTTCCAAGTGCCTTTTGATGGTGTAGGAAACTGTACTCACTGACACCTTGGCTTTCTTTGCAATTTCTCTAAAGGAAAGACCAACACTTTTAAGGGTTATAATGGTCTGTCTGTCTTCCTTTGTTAATTGCCTTTTTCTCGCCATTATGAGAGCAATATACTACTTCCTGCAGTACAATACTGTCCAAATAATGCTTAAGAGGGTGTAGTAACACAGTCTGTTCCAACACTGCTTTTATACAGACAGAGGGTTTGTAAGTAATCAACAAAAGTTGGGACACCTGTAGGAATTGTTAGCATCAACTTTCAAGGCTTAATTTACTTCCATTGCTTAAGAACAGTTGTAAATTGTTAACCCATTACTTGTTCCCTGAAAAAGGCCTTTTTGTATAACTCTGAAATGTACATTATTTTTTAGATTTTGGTAACCTAAACTTTTTTTTTTTTTTTTTAACCTCTGGCAGTTTACCGCTTGCCTTTGTACCATTTCAGGTTATTCACTGGACTTGAACTGCTTAAATTTCAATAAAAACTGGAAAAATGGGGGTGTTCTAAAACTTTTGACCGGTAGTGTATGTGCAACAACATTTATATATTGTTCAGTTGAAATAATTATGGCATGTCTGTTATACCCTAAGTAAATATGAAGCCAGTTTATAAATGTTATTGATTCCAAAAAAGTCTGAAAGTACAATTTGAAGCCACAGATGGTAACTTAATGGCTCCAACTTGGATTGTCAGGATTACTATAAAACCCTCAGCCGGGCACACAGCGTCTCTTTCAGACTGCCTTGCCTCTTCTCTTTGTAATACAATAGACTATCAACTTGATATTCTCTTAGCATCCATAATCATCTATGTATATAGCAGATGCTGTGTACTTCAGCATAGCCATAACTGGCTACATGTAGTATGTCTGTCTCTGTTTCTTGTATTGAGGTATGTCTCTCGTTCCCTTCTGTGTTCCAGGAGCAGCTCCGATGAAGGTGATGATGCCAGCCCTCTCCCCCACCATGGAAGAGGGCAGAGTCCTCAAGTGGTTGAAGAAGGAGGGTAAGGGAGCTGTTGGATTGGTCTGGAAACAAACCTTGCATGTTGCACAAACCACACAGTGGTAGCCAAAACCAGCTATAAAAATGTCGAAATATGGCGTTGTTATCTGTTAAAATAAAAGTGAACACACAAGTATCATCTAACGGAAAGTCATGATTCCAACACACTGCTAGTTCATTTTTCAATCTGGGTAATGGATGAAAACTGGACCAATACAAAACTGTCAGAACTTAACTAAATCAATGAGAAACATCTTACAAACTATACCACACAATTTAAGTATGAAAACTCAAAATGTAATTTAAATCGGGTTACTTTTAAGGCAGTCCAAATGTAAAGCACCCTTGTTATGTATAATACAGGTGGAAAGTCTGACAGAAAACTGTGAGAGTATCACTCCCCATTTAAGAACAAATGTAAGCATGAACATTTCAGAAAACATTTATAAAGAAAATTCTGAACACCGACATTTTGATGAACAGAGGCCACTATTGCAAACTGACCGATACTGATGGAAGCAGAACAAAATGGATTAAATTGCAGATAAAAAAAATAAATAAAAAATTAGGAATTCAGTTTCACTTTTGACATGCTGTCACTTACGTGATTGCCCAGTTTGAACATGTTCAATAAAAGAAAACAAGAAAGTAAGGGAATAATAGTTACTGTGCCATTATTACAAGATTTTTCCAGTGCCCCCCCCCGTTTGTGTCCATGCTTTCTCAGGTTAATAATATACGTGCATTACCGTACTGTGATGTTTTGACACACTGATGCATATATTAACAAATACAACATGGACAGGAATGTATAATCATTTGATACACAGTAGTGAATCGTTATAGCTAGAAGTGTACAAGCACTGTACCAGTAGTACACATGCATATGCATGCTGCAGATCATTTCACATTCTTGCTGGACTGATCATCTGCTGTGCGCGTAAAGGTTGTGTGTAAGCATTTTTTATACAGCCTGCTACATTGAGTTTAGTTCAGTAATTATAACGCCTCCCATTTGAACGAGCTTGAATAGTGAACTCCAAACCATGTGCAGTTTAGCAACACTCTGGCAAAATGTACGATTGTCTTTAAGTCCTCAGCGCTTCCTGTTTTTTATTAATGTATTTTCTGCACTCTTTTGCCACCTGGTGGCACGACTAATGAAGCTCAGCGGATTTAAAATAGTCAGAAAAAAACACGATTGCAAAGCTGCGACAATTTTGCATCACGACAGGTGAAAAAAGCTTGTTTTGGCTACCACTGTATCTGTAGTATAAATGATAAATCACAAAATAAATACACTCATTGATTTTCACCCCCCTGCCGAGGTCTGCAGTGCATATTTGTTTTACGAATCACTCAAGAAAGTAAGTGAGGCAAGGTTATGATTTTATATATTTTGTTTTAAATATAGCTGTTGCAGAACAGTAAATAAGAAACATCAATAAATAAATACCATGAACATAATTCATAAATATTGCATTTAAATAACATTGTACTGAAGTACATTGTACATTATAATTAATAAAGCTTTAGTTTTAAGTAGTACATTAAACATTGTCATGTAACATTTTCATAGAACTGTCCATCTGACTTTCTCACTGCGGCATAGAATTCTCGGAGGAGTCCGTTGAGTTTGTGAACGTTTTATATATTTACATCGTCGAGTTGGAAATGTTTGAATTTTAGGAAGTCAGAAAGCATTGAAAGCGAAGTTTTAATGACGAATTTAGTGTTTGCAGCATCTTTGTTTTGTAGTATATTTTGTAATTAATTTTCTGTTACGTCATAAAATCACATACCAATCTTTACCCAGGGCCCGACTGTTCTATTTATTTATTCTATATATATATATATATATATATATATATATATATATATATATATATATATATATATATATATATATAAATAAAAAAACGTTTAAAGTGTTCTGTAATTTTTAGGTCGCGTTAACGCAAAATTTTGGGAAAGGGACACAGACATGCATTTTCATGGTAATGTATTACACTGCAGCAAAATGACTGTTAAATTAAATTAAATTAAATTAAATTAAATTAAATTAAATTAAATTAAATTTAAAAAACAACAACAACAAAAAAACACTGTTCAGCAGTCCTGTAGGTAGTAACAATAAGCCTCATTTGGCGCAATACGCAGCAATATTAAGGCTATTTACTTTTAGGCCCTGTCCACACTACATAACCGATTTTGAGAACCGTACTCAAACATTTTAATGAATCCAGCTCAAAGCCTCCACACTAAAGTACCGTTTCATGTTTATTCGGGTGTAATGCGTACACTATTACTATTAAAATTGTTCGGTTACAGTTCCTTGCAGCGCAATAAACAGTGGAAATTAATATGATAGTATCCCACCATGCACTGTATTTTAATTTAAAATAGTATTATGCCCCATATTAACATAGGTCCATATTGCTAAGAAACAAAACAATTATTTTGGAAAAAGTAAATATGAACACACACACACAAGTAGGGCTTGAAGTTTTGGGGTTTTATTTTTAATAAGGTGACATCCCTTTAAACAAATTGCTTTTAACTTCATGTCAATTCTGGTCCCATTTAATTTTATTTCCAACAGAGCTGACAAATTATGTGAATCGTTCATCCCTGATCCTACTTTTAACTTGCATTTAATTTTTGCAGTCGTCTGATTTAAATTTAACGTTGTGCTTTTGTTATTTTCCCCACTAGTTTAACAGGGATGTTTTTTTACCATAAAAATTAATACCTAGTGCGGAGTGTACACTGATAGCAAGTCAGTTGTCAATGGGAAGTGAACTTAGTTGTTCACACTACACTGCAAAGCCCCCCTCCCCCCCCCCCGCCCCCCCCATATAACAGTCTCAGTGTGAACACAGCATGTAACTCCCATGCCCCACAATAATAACACTGTAAAATGTCCTGTTCTAGTTCAAAAAGCTTGAAGATTCTCTTCCATTCCCAAGTTTTGTCAGCAATAGTGACATCTTCACAGCTCTAAGGACATTGCACCACCTTCAGTGACAGTCTCTGATAATATGCTAAAACAAATGGATATTTTAAGCTTTCAGACATTGATACTTGATTGCAGAGTAGAGCAGAAATCCCGCAGAGGTGTGCAACCTTTTTAGATAAGTCGTATTGATTACTAGGTAAGTAGTATGTTACCAAGCTGAAGAACATTCCTGAAAGTGGTACAAATCACAGAATGACCCTACCCCTACAAAATGTATTCTTTATTGTGCATATAGTGTAATTTAAGTTTAAACCGTATAACAAGCTGCCATTGTCATATTTACAGAGAGAGAGAGATTCATCTTAGATTGCGGGCCCTTATTTTAGTTTGAAGGTAAAAGTTGAGCTAACTGTCCAACTAACTTGATTCAGCTGTGGGTGCTTTCTGTCAGAGCAGAGACAGACTGTTGCTTCCTGCTATGGGACTCCACTTTAGGCGGATAGCTCATGTTGGGCTTTTTAATTTCGTTAGGTTTTTCGCAGTTTAGTTTTAGTTTTGGGTTTTTGTGGGAATTTCTATTATTGTGTACAGATATGGCGGTATTTTATTAGTCTTGTATTGTTAGAAATGATTCCAGGGTATTTTGTTAATGGCAGGAGTGATCCAGACTGAGTAGGTCATGCAGCTGGCTACAGTTTAAACTGTATATTAATGGGAGTACTATACCCAGGACGAGAGGTGAGTGTTGGACTTCACAGTGTAGCTTTATTTAATTAATTTTTTTTGTATTTCTCACTCTAGGGAAATAACTAAGGAATCAATATTCATTAATATTTCAGCTACAGGACTGACCTTGCCATAATTAGGCTTCTCCGGGAGCTTGTATTTCTAGTCCATCGCCGCCCCTGCAATTGCTAATATCTCATAAACCATTTCATCTAGCAACGTATATTTTCAGTGTTATGGAAACTCCTCAAGCAAAATCTAATGGCATTCTTCACTTTGACCTGTGACCTACGTTTTATATAAACCCTGTAAGCTAAATCTTTGACCTCTGGCCTAATAAGGCTGTCATATTGACGTCTTGTGACCTTTTTAGGGTTCTGCTATGTAGGGACTGTACACTTTGAGTTATTGTCTTAAATTAGTTGCAGCTAACAAAATATTTTTATAAAATCTCTGCCGTGCACATCCATTCTATATACAGGTCTCAAATGTGCAAACATGTATTTTATTTTTAAATATGATATTTGGTACTACACTAGGTTATAATCCATGCTTTTAGACTCTTGCACTTCTTTGATCATTTCACCAGCCTGCAAAGTTTGCAAGAAAAGCATTACGTTACCTTTGCTGTTTCTCACGCTGTCTGAATTGCAGCATTATCTTTGTAACATAGTGCCGACTCTTGACATTTTAATCACCCATGATTGGTTATAAGTCAGCTGGGCAATATATCTCTCAACATTTACTCGGGAGTGTTCGCCAGGAGAAAAAAATAAGATGTCTACTAAGAATCCCAGTGTATCCCCTCTACTACAATGCTGTTTTTCTGTTCCCACAATACTCCACTAGTTTCAATCAGAGCACCAGCTTTGTTGCAGGAGGGAGCATGAACTAGATACACTGCAATGTGTAGAAGAAATAAATGTATTTCACTAGGCATAGGTTCCTGAGTAAAAGCTGAAAAAAAAGTAGTTCCCTATTTTATTTACCTATGATGTGTGAGTAAAATAAATCTATATGATAATACTATTTAATTAGAAATATGTTTTCCACATATAGAAACTATTTAAACTTAGATAAAAATACCTACACCACATAATAAATAATTTGCATGTGATGCAAGGAAATTCATTCATTCATTACTAAAGGAAATAGCAAAACCGAGTGTCGCTCTCCTCCACTGTCAAGGTGGCAGTGTTACAGGGGAAGGTCACAGTTTGAAATACCTGACAGGCAGATTCTGAATATTTCACATTCTGGGGCTGCTGTGGACTGCTGCTTGAGTGTGTGGTGTAGTATTTGTAACTGCAGAGGGTGGTGTTGCCTGCAACATTATATCTGTCAGTGGTGGCGTCCGATATCGGATGTTATGCTAGTGGGCTCTCAGAACCAACTAAAACATGTGGGATTACTTGAGTTAGACTTTAGCAGTCTCTCATTTGAACTAGAAATGAGAAATTTTGGGGTCATCTTTGACCCTGATCTATCATTCGAGACTCAT